>NC_057807.1:153815807-153838637 GCF_018294505.1 Triticum aestivum
ATCTTCACTAGCACCATCTCCTCTCATAACCCTAGTTCATCTCTTGATTCCAATCTTGTATCAACACCACAAATTGGTACCTGTGGGTTGCTAGTAGTGTTGATTACTCCTTGTAGTTGATGCTAATTGGTTTACTTGGTGGAAGATCATATGTTCAGATCCTTCATGCATATTATTACTCCTCTGATTATGAACATGAATATGCTTTGTGAGTAGTTACTTTTGTTCCTGAGGACATGGGTGAAGTCTTGCTATTAGTAGTCATGTGAATTTTGTATTCGTTTGATATTTTGATGAGATGTATGTTGTCCTTTCCCCTAGTGGTGTTATGTGAACGTCGACTACATGACACTTCACCATTATTTGGGCCTAGAGGAAGGCATAGGGAAGTAATAAGTAGATGATGGGTTGCTAGAGTGACAGAAGCTTAAACCCTAGTTTATGCGTTGCTTCGTTAGGGGCTGATTTGGATCCATATGTTTAATGATGTGGTTAGGTTTACCTTAATACTACTTTTGTAGTTGCGGACGCTTGTAATAGGGATTAATCATAAGTGGGATGCTTGTCCAAGTAAGGGCAGTACCCAAGCACCGGTCCACCCACATATCAAATTATCAAAGTACCAAACGGGAATCATATGAACGTGATGAAAACTAGGTTGATGATAATTTCCATGTGTCCTCGGGAGCTTCTTTCTCATTAATTGAATTTGTCCAGGCTTATCCTTTTCTACATAAAGGATTGGGCCACCTTGCTGCACTTTATTTACTTTATTTACTTGTTACTCGTTGCTATTTATCTTATCACAAAACTATCTATCACCTACATTTTCAGTGCTTGCAGAGAAAACCTTACTGAAAACCGCTTATCATTTCCTTCTGCTCCTCGTTGGGTTCGACACTCTTACTTATCGAAAGGACTAGGATAGATCCCCTACACTTGTGGGTCATCAAGACTCTATTCTGGCACCGTTGCCTGGAAGTGTAGCGCTTTTGGTGAGTGGAACTTGGTAAGGAAACATTTATAAAGTGTGCTGAAATTTTCTGTTACTTGTCACTATGGAAACTAATCCTTTGAGGGGCTTGTTCGGGGTATCTTCACCCCGACCAGAAGAGCAAAGAGTTGCTCCTCAACCTACTAAACCTTATGAAAATATTTACTTTGAGATCCCTTCGGGTATGATACAGAAACTGCTAGCTAATCCATTTACAGGAGATGGAACATTGCATCCCGATTTACACCTTATCTTTGTGGATGAAGTTTGTGGATTATTTAAGCTTGCAAGTATTCCCGATGATGTTGTCAATAGGAAGGTCTTCCCTTTATCTTTGAATGGAGATGCATTGACATGGTATAGGCTATGTGATGATACAAGATCTTGGAATTATAAGCGATTGAAGTTGGAATTTCACCAGAAGTTCTATCCTATGCATCTTGTTCATCGTGATCATAATTACATATATAATTTCCGGCCTCGCAAAGGAGAAAGCATCGATCAAGCTTTGGGGAGGCTTAAGTCAATGTTATATTCATTCCCCAATCATGAGCTCTCTCGGGAAATGATTATTCAAAAAATTTATGCTCGGCATTCTCTTAATGGTCGCAACCTGCTCGATACTTCCTGTGCTGGTTCTTATATGCTGAAGACTATTGATTTCAAATGGGACTTATTGGAAAGAATTAAATGCAACTCTGAAGACTGGGGTTCCGACGATGGTAAGGAGTCAGGTATGACACCTAAGTTTGATTGTGTTAAATCTTATATGGATACCGATGCTTTTCGTGGATTTAGCGCTAAGTATGGACTTGACTCTGAGATAGTAGCTTCATTTTGTTAATCTTTTGCTACTCACGTTGATCTCCCTAAAGAGAAGTGGTTTAAATATAATCCTCCTGTTGAAGTGAAAGTAGTTGCACCTATTACAGTTGAAGAAAAGACTATCACCTATAGTGATCCTATTGTTCCTACTACTTATGTTGGGAAACCTCCTTTTCCTGTTAGGATAAAGGATCATGCTAAAACTTCGTCCGTTGTTCGTAAAAGTAATACTAGGACCTATACACCGCCTGAGCAAATCAATGTTGAACCTAGTATTGCTATGGTTAAAGATCTCTTGGATGATGATTTAGATGGGCATGTTATTTATTTCTATGATGAATCTGCTAATATTGCTAGACCAGATACTAAGATACATAGACCTGTCGTAGGCATGCCTGTTATTCTGTTAAAATAGGAGATCATTGTTATCATGGCTTATGTGATATGGGTGCAAGTGCTAGTGCGATACCTTATGATCTATATAAAGAGATTATGCATGATATTGCACTCGTTGCATTAGAAGGCATTTATGTTACTATTAAGCTTGCTACTAGGGATACCATTAAACCTATTGGGATTGTTAGAGATGTTGAAGTCTTGTGTGGGAAGGTTAAATACCCTGCTGATTTTCTTGTTCTTGGTTCCCCACAAGATGATTTTTGTCCCATTATTTTTGGTAGACCCTTCTTGAATACAGCTAGTGCTAAGATTGATTGTGAAAAAGATACTGTCACCATTGGCTTAGATGGTATGTCACATGAGTTTATTTTTGCTAAGTTTCATAGACAACCTCGTGATAGGGAACCACCAAGTAAGGATGAGATTATTGGTCTTGCTTCCATTGTTGTGCCTCCTACTGACCCATTAGAGCAATATTTGCTAGACCATGAAAATGATATGTTTATGAAGGAAAGAAGGGAAATAGATGAAGTGTTCCTTAAATAGGAACCTATGCTGAAACATAACCTTCCCGTTGAAATTCTTGGGGATCCCCCTCCACCCAAGGGTGATCCCGTGCTTGAACTCAACCGATTACCTGATAATCTTAAGTACGCTTATCTAGATGAAAAGAAAATATATCCTGTTATTATTAGTGCTAACCTTTCAGAACAAGAAGAAGAAAGATTATTGAAAACTCTGAAGAAGCACCGAGAAGCTATTGGATATACTCTGGATGATCTTAAGGGCATTAGTCCCACATTATGCCAACACAAAATTACAGTGGAGGAAGATGCCAAACCAGTTAGAGATCCTCAACGACGACTAAATCCCAAGATGAAGGAAGTGGTAAGAAAGGAGATACTAAAGCTCCTTGAGACAGGTATAATTTATCCCGTTATTGATAGTGAACGCGTAAGCCCTGTCCATTGTGTTCCTAAAAAGGGAGGTATTACCGTTGTTCCTAATGATAAAGATGAATTGATCCCGCAAAGAATTATTACAGGTTATAGGATGGTAATTGATTTTCGTAAGTTAAATAAAGCTACTAAGAAAGATCATTACCCTTTACCTTTTATTGATCAAATGCTAGAAAGACTATCCAAACACACACATTTCTGCTTTCTAGATGGTTATTCTGGCTTCTCTCAGATACCTGTGTCAGCGAAGGATCATTCTAAAACTACTTTTACTTGCCCTTTTGGTACTTTTGCTTATAGACATATGCATTTTGGTTTATGTAATGCACCTGCTACCTTTCAAACATGCATGATGGCTATATTCTCGGATTTTTGTCAAAAGATTTGTGAGGTATTCATGGATGACTTCTCCGTTTATGGATCCTCCTTTGATGATTGTTTGAGCAACCTTGATCGAGTTTTGCAGAGATGCGAAGACACTAGTCGCGTCCTAAATTGGGAAAAGTGTCACTTTATGGTTAATGAAGGCATTGTCTTGGGGCACAAGATCTCCGAGAGAGGTATTGAAGTTGACAAAGCTAAAGATGATGCTGTTGAAAAGATGCCATGTCCCAAGGACATAAAAGGTATAAGAAGTTTCCTTGGTCATGCCAGTTTTTATAGGAGGTTCATTAAGGACTTCTCTAAAATCTCTAGGCCTCTAACTAATTTATTGCAAAAAGATATTCCTTTTGTCTTTGATGATGATTGTGTAGAAGTATTTGAAATACTAAAGAAAGCTTTGATCACTACACCTATTGTTCAGCCACCTGATTGGAATTTACCTTTTGAAATTATGTGCGATGCTAGTGATTATGATGTAGGTGCTGTTCTAGGGCAAAGAGTTGATAAGAAATTGAAAGTTATCCAGTATGCTAGTAAGACTCTTGATACTGCCCAGAGAAATTATGCTACTACTGAAAAAGAGTTCTTAGCAGTTCTGTTTGCATGTGATAAGTTTAGACCTCAAATTGTTGATTCCAAAGTTACTATTCACACTGATCATGCTGCTATTAAATATCTTATGAAAAAGAAAGATGCTAAGCCTAGACTCATTAGATGGGTTCTCCTGCTCCAATAATTTGATTTGCATATTATTGATAGAAAGGGAGCTGAGAACCCCATTACAGACAACTTGTCTAGGTTAGAGAATGTTCACGATTACCTACTACCTATTGATGATAGCTTTCCTGATGAACAATTAGCGGTCATTAATGCTTCTCGTACTGCTCCTTGGTATGCTGATTATGCTAATTACATTGTTGCTAAAATTATACTGCCTAGTTACACATACCAGCAAAAGAAGAAGTTCTTTTATGATTTAAGACATTACTTCTGGGATGACCCACACCTTTATAAAGAAGGAGTAGATGGTGTTATTAGACGTTGTGTGCCTAAGCATGAATAGGAACATATCCTACACAAGTGTCACTCCGAATCCTATGGATGACACCACGCTAGAGATAGAACTGCACACAAGGTACTACAATCTGGTTTTTATTGGCCTACTCTCTTCAAGGATGCTCGTGAGTTTGTCCTATCTTGTGATGAATGTCAAAGAATAGGTAACATTAGTAGGCGTCAAGAAATGCCTATGAATTATTCTCTTATTATTGAACCGTTTGATGTTTGGGGCTTTGATTATATGGGATCTTTTCCTGCCTCCAATGGTTATACACATATTTTAGTTGCTGTTGATTATGTTACTAAGTGGGTAGAAGCTATTCCAACTAGTAGTGATGATCATAACACTTCTATTAAAATGCTTAAAGAAGTTATTTTTCCGAGGTTTGGAGTCCCTAGATATCTTATGATTGATGGTAGTTCACATTTTATTCATGGTTCTTTCCGTAAGATGCTTGCTAAGTATGATGTCAATCATAGAATCGCATCTCCTTATCATCCGCAGTCTAGTAGTCAAGTAGAGTTTAGCAATAGAGAGCTCAAATTAATTTTGCAAAAGACTGTGAATAGATCTAGAAAGAATTGGTCCAAAAAACTTGATGATGCATTATGGGCCTATAGAACTGCATACAAAAATCCTATGGGTATGTCTCCTTATAAGATGGTTTATGGAAAAGCGTGTCATTTACCTCTTGAACTTGAACATAAAGCATATTGGGCTATTAAAGAGCTCAACTATGACTTCAAACTTGCCGGTGAGAAGAGATTGTTTGATATTAGCTCACTTGATGAATGGACAACCCCAACCTATGATAATGCCAAGCTATTCAGAGAAAAAGTCAAACGCTGGCATGATAAAAGGATACAAAAGCGCGAGTTTAACGTAGGAGACTATGTGATATTATTCAACTCTCGTTTAAGATTTTTTGTAGGAAAACTTCTCTCTAAATGGGAAGGTCCTTACATTATCGAGGAGGTCTTTCGTTCTGGTGCCATAAAAATCAACAACTTCGAAGGCACAAGTCCAAGGGTGGTAAACGGTCAAAGAATTAAACATTATATTTCAGGTAATCCTATCAATGTTGAAACTAATATTATTGAAACCATAACCCCAGAGGATTACATAAGGGACACTTTCTAGAATGTTCCAGACTCCAAAAAGGAATAGGTATGTGGTACGGTAAGTAAACCGACTCCAATGGTAATTTTTATCAGTTTTGGAATATTTAAGAATTTTAGGAAGAAAGAAGTAGTCCGAAAGGGACATGAGGCCCCCACGAGAGTGGAGGGCGCCCCCCTACTAGGTGCGCCCCCTGTCTTGTGGGCACCTCGTGTGCCTCCCGGACTCCGTTTTCTTGCACGTTACGTATTTTGGTCGGTAAAAACTCATTATATATACTCCCGAAGGTTTTGACCACCATATCACGCAAATATCCTCTGTTTTCGTTTCGAGCTGTTTCTGTTTCAGATCTAGAGCATCATGTCGTCTCCAAGCGCTCCCAAGGACAAGTTTTTCGAGAGGGTTATCAACCCCTATCTCATGGAGGTGCTGCAACACCCTCGAACCATTGAGATGCGTGAGGGGGTGCTGCACATCCGTGATGTGGAGGGACCAAGGCGTACTAGAAGCGTGGAGACAAATCTCGAAGCCGTGGAGCAGCAAGTTTTCAAGTGCCAAGTGATGGTGGAGCATGGACTCGACGCCAACCAGATGATGATCACAGAGTTCACCAACAACCACAAGCTGGATGCCAAAGTCATTGGGGAGACCATCTTCAAGCTTCAAGAGAAAATCGAGCACCTCCAAGCCCAGATCTATGACCTGCAAAACCAGAACTGTGAGTATGAATATAGATTCAAGAGGATGAGTTTGGCTGCAGATTTAAGGATCCCGGAGACTCGATCATCCTTCTATGATGGAGAGCCTATGCCTTGGAATACGGACGACAAGCCTACATCATCAACAACTCCTACTTCACCACCTCCGAGGACATAATCACATGGGTATGGGCACTCCCCTTGACAACTGCCAAGCTTGGGGGAGGTGCCCCGGTATCGTATCACCATCACACTCCTATCTTTGCCGTTATATTTAGTTCGATCCTTTTAGTAGTATCTTGATCTAGTAGATTGAAGTTTCTATATCAAGTAGTTTTGAGTTTTGCTTTGTGATCTCTTTTTGTAATAGAGTCCGTGAGCTATCTATAATAAAGATTAGTGTTGAGTCAAGGGCTTTGCTATTTTTTTATGATCTTGAGGAAGTAGAAAGAATAATGGAGTTCATATTGATCTTATGGTTAGTGATCACTTCACATATAGGAAGTATGAGGCATAAAAATTGTTGAGGGTTGATAAACGTAGTCTTGGTCATCGTTGCAATTAATAGGAAGTGATAAGGAAAGAGGGGTTCACATATAAATATATTATCTTGGACACCTTTTATGATTGGGAGCACTCATTAAGTATGACATGCTAAAAGAGTTGACGTTGGACAAGGAAGATAATGTAATGGTTTATGTTTTTGCACATCTCAGTTAAAGTATATTGTCATTGACCTTCCAAACATGCTGAGCTTGCCTTTCCACATCATGCTATCCAAATTCCTTGCACCAAGTAGACATACTACTTGTGCTTCCAAATATCCTTAAACCCAGTTTTGCCATGAGAGTCCACCATACCTACCTATGGATTGAGTAATATCCTTCAAGTAAGTTGTCATGTTGCAAGCAATAAAAATTGCTATCTAAATATGTATGACTTATTAGTGCAGAGAAAATAAGCTTTGTACGATCTTGTTGTGGAAGTAATAAAAGCGACGGACTTCATAACAAAGGTCCACATACAAGGGGCAATATAAAGTGACGTTCTTTTGCATTAAGATTTTGTGCATCCAACCCTAAACGCACACGATGACCTTTGCTTCCCTCTGCGAAGGGCATATCTTTAACTTTATGTTTTTACTTTATGCTTGAGTCAAGGTGATTCTCACCTTTCCCTTTTTCATTTTATCCTTTGGGAAGCTCCTCTTGTTTGAAAGATCATGATATATATATCCAATTGGATGTAAGTTAGCATGAACTATTATTGTTGACATCACCTAAAGGTGAATACGTTGGGAGGCAACACAATAAGCCCCTATCTTTCTCAGTGTCCGGCTGAAACTCCATAACCACAAGTATTGAATGAGTGTTAGCAATTATAGAAGACAACAAGATAGTTGAGTATGTGAACTTGCTAAAAAGCTCTATTGTTGACTCTTTCTGATGTTATGATAAATTGCAATTGCTTCAGTGACTGAGATTATAGTTTGTTAGTTCCCAATGAAGTTTTTGAACCATACTTGACATTGTGAATTGATTGTCACTTGAGCATAGGAAATCATATGATAAAATTTATATATGCTGCTGTTATAAAAATGATCATGATGCCCTCATGTCCGCATTTTATTTTTATCGACACCTCTATCTCTAAACATGTGGATATATTTTCCGATTTCGGCTTCCGCTTGAGGACAAGCGAGGTCTAAGCTTGGGGGAGTTGATACGTCCATTTTGCATCATGCTTTTATATAAATATTTATTGCATTATGGGCTGTTATTACACATTATATCTCAATACTTATGGCTATTCTCTCTTATTTTACAAGGTTTACCATGAAGAGGGGGAATGTCGGCAACTGGAATTCTGGCTGGAAAAGGAGCAAACATTGGAAACCTATTCTGCACTGCTCCAAAAATCCTGAAACTCCACAAAACATGTTTTTGGAATTAATAAGAATTATTGAGCGAAAGAAATACATCAGGGGGCCCACACCTTGGCCAGTAGAGTGGGGGGCGCCCCCCTACTAGGCGCGCCCCCTGTCTCTTGGGCCCCCTGGTGGGCCTCCGGTGTCCACCTTCTGCTATATGAGAGCTTTTACCCTGGAAAAAAAATCGTGGGAAAGCTTACGGGAAGAAACTCCGCCGCCACGAGGCGGAACCTTGGCGGAACCAATCTAGGGCTCTGGCGGAGCTGTTCTGCCAGGGACACTTCCCTCCGGGAGGGGGAAATCATCATCAACGTCATCACCAACGATCCTCTCATCAGGAGGGGTCAATATCCATCAACATATTCACCAACACCATCTCCTCTCAATACCCTAGTTCATCTCTTGTATCCAATCTTGTATCAAAACCACAAATTGGTACCTGCGGGTTGCTAGTAGTGTTGATTACTCCTTGTAGTTGATGCTAATTGGTTTACTTGGTGGAAGATCATATGTTCAGATCCTTAATGCATATTATTACTCCTCTGATTATGAACATGAATATGCTTTGAGAGTAGTTACGTTTGTTCCTGAGGACATGGGTGAAGTCTTGCTATTAGTAGTCATGTGAATTTGGTATTCGTTCGATATTTTGATGAGATGTATGTTGGCTTTTCATCTAGTGGTGTTATGTGAACATCGACTACATGACACTTCACCATTATTTGGGCCTGGAGGAAGGCATAGGGAAGTAATAAGTAGATGATGGGTTTCTAGAGTGACAGAAGCTTAAACCCTAGTTTATGCGTTGCTTCCATAGAGGCTGAATCCATATGTTTAATGCTGTGGTTAGGTTTACCTTAATACTTCTTTTGTAGTTGCGAACACTTGCAATAGGGGTTAATCATAAGTGGGATGCTTGCCCAAGTAAGGGCAGTACCCAAGCACCGGTGCACCCACATATCAAATTATCAAAGTACCGAATGCGAATCATATGAACGTGATGAAAACTAGCTTGACGATAATTCCCATGTTTCCTCGGGAGCTACTTTCTCATTATTAGAATTTGTCCAGACTTATCCTTTGCTACATAGAGGATTGGGCCACCTTGCTGCACTTTATTTACTTTATTTACTTGTTACTCGTTGCTATTTATCTTATCACAAATCTATCTATCACCTACAATTTTAGTGCTTGCAGAGAAAACCTTACTGAAAACTGCTTATCATTTCCTTCTGCTCCTTGTTGGGTTCGACACTCTTACTTATCACAAGGACTACGATAGATCCCCTACACTTGTGGGTTATCAGGGGGCTCGCTGGAGTTAGGGAAGAACCAGCCGCAGCGGGGAGGGGGCTCGCTGGAGAGGTACCCCACTATCTATCTTAGGGTTCAGGGTGGGGGCGGTGGTCGCCGGCTGTGGTGGGGCGGTGGCGTGGGGATCGTCGGAGAAAAAGCTTGGCACGGGGGGGCCTAGAGGGATGGCCAGGGCGGCGGCGGACCGGCGGTGGGGAGTGTTTTCAGGGCGGGCGGGGCGGCGGACCTCCGACCGCAGGCGGTGGGGGCTGGCGGCTCAGGGGGTGGAGGTTGAAGATGAACTGTAGGCCCTTGATTTCGTATCCAACGGCTGCAAAATCGACTGACCAGAGATGAAAAAGTCAGTCGACTGACGTGTAGCCTCACCTTGCTAGTGCGTTCAGTTTCCACAGTAAAATTCAGTTTTGACAGCAAAATTCAGTTTCGACAGTTAAGTTCAGTTTCGATAGTTAAATTCAGTTTCGACTGTTAAGTTCAAAGATGAGAGGATGATGTATTTTACATCTAGCACTTTGTGTTATGTATTTTACGTCATCTATTGGAGATGCTATTATAATTCCACTCAGGTTAACGTGCTCTCTCTTGTCCTGCTTCAGCCTCGGTGTCGTACAACTCACCGGAGCTGCTCCAACGACGAAACCCTCCATCACAGCGGAGCAGTACCTCGGGGTCCATCTCCAGACGCCTAAGATCTTCTTCCCCTCCTCCGACAGCCAAGTCAGCCGGAGCATCCTCAGCAGCCAACCCAATCACGCTGAGATCGACATGGCTTCGCCAACGAGGTTATACACTTGTTGCATCTCTTTTTACTCTACATGTTATATATATTGTCCACTTAGCACACGTAGTAATGGGAAATACAATTATTTTATCCTACTCTATGACAAGCAGTGAGGTACCAGGCAACTTAGCTATCCGTGATGGACTCGCTTGAACGCCATCATTATTTATCTCTGCACGTTTGAGTTGTGCATTTGTCGATGGCCCTGGGAGTTGAGCTAGTAGGGTAGTGGCCTGGGTCCAAAGTAATAGAAGTACCACAAAAACATTTTTAGTGTAGGTTTTCCTTGCTCAAGCCTGCCTACTAGAATCGCTAGTGCTTGAAAGGAAAAGTGGATGAAAAACATAGGAATTGGAAAGTTTCCTATGGTACTACTGTTCATGAATTTGGTTCAAAGGAATGGAGCAAAGGAAAACTGTAGGATTTGTTCCTTTAGTGTCTCCTTGAAAGAAAAAACGTAGGAATTTTAATTTTCACTTGTCCTCCTTTTCAACTTCCTATTCATGAAGCACAAGACTAATAGATAGTAGCATAATAGCATTATAACCGTACATTTTCTTGTGGTTCTACTTAATCTCACCATGCTTCTTTGCATCCTGTGTTCTTACAATTCTTGTGAATCAAACACCCAGATTGGCAGAAATCCTGTGTTTTTAAATTCTCTGTTTTGCACGTGCATTCCTACCCTATCCTGTCTATTTCCTATCCCTGCATTGTTGGAATCCTCCAATTCAAATGAGCCCTTACAGAATTACTTCTCTTACAGATAGTTGTCAAAGAAAACCTTGTGTGGTTTTTCCTGCTCCTGCTGCGCCATCGTCCACCCCAGCTCAGCTGCTCCAACGACAGAAGGGTCTAGCACAACAGGGATCCGGCCTCTAGACTGTCTTTTGCCGCCTCAGATCTTCTTCCCCGCTGCTAGCAGCCATGAAAACTGCATTACCATCATCAACCGAGCAGATGACCTTGAGGACTACACGGGTCCGCAAGAGGGGTTGCACTCTTTCGTGTCTGCTTATGTTATGCATCGCTTAATATTACATGCTACTTTATCGTCCTGTTCACCGATTAGACTCCGAGTCAGCACCAAACTAATGGTCAAACTTGAGTTTTTTAAATGGTTGTGGGGTACATATTGGGGCCGCAACCAATAGTATCTATATACTATCTGGTTAATCTCCGGTGTCTACTATGATTTTCATGTTGGGTGGGAAACAAACAGTAAAGAAGCCATTATCTGTATTTTTTAACTGAAGCCATTATTTGCCTGCTATTATTGGTTTTGGGTCTATCCATAGGTTGCTACCATCACTCTATATTTCTGCATGCACTCCTTACATAATCTCACTATGTTTTATTCCTATGCATGACAGTTATTGTAAACAATGGAACTGAACATGTAGAGAAAAAGAGACGAGCCTTGCGTGGCAATAAAATTTCACGCAGACGTCGCTCCATGGTAGGCGCAAAGGCAGCCCCCCTCCACCCATTTCGAATTGTAATCGAGAGGAAGATATCTGTTCTGAGGGGGATTCAGAAGGAGAAGACCACTCCTATTTACCCTCTGAGGTCTTCACTCTAACTTGGCATGCTGATGTTGGTTATATCATGCATATGGTGCCTTGCATTGCTTACTTTATACATCAAATATGTCATCTGCTTAGTTTAGACATCCTTTGTGTGAATGCCATCTGTTTAGTTTATTCATCGTTTATGTGAATTTTGCAATGCCATCCTGCTTAGACAGTCATCTTATATGTAAATTATATCAGGCCATCCTTTTTGTCGTTACATATTACATTTGTCAACAATTTTAGTACATTCAACTGCTCTTCGTGTTCATCAACCATTTGACACGGTGATGGAAAATTCTGGAGTGAAAACAAGGTCTTCAGAGCAGATTATGCTATCTGACGAACCGCATATCTCGCTAGTTACGGATAGCTCCTCAAAGGGGGATTCAGAGACAGATGACCAGTCCTATCCCCCCCCCGAGGTGTATGCTCTAACTTGGCAGGGTTATGTTGCTCATATCGTACGTATGGTGTCTTGCATTGCTATGTCATTTGATTAGTTTAGACATGCTTTGTGTGAATGCCACCTGTTTAGTGTCTAATTACCATATATGTGAATTATGCATTGCCATCTTGTTGCAAGACATTATATATGTGAATTATGCAATGCTATCTTGTTGCAAAGGCATTATATATGTGAATTATGCAAATGGCTGATGAAGCAGACATCTTGCTGGTTACAAAGAGCTCGTGATAGGAGGATTCAGAGACTGATGACTAGTCCTTTTTCCCCCCTGAGGTCTATGCTCAAACTTGGCAGGGTTATATTACCCATTTTATGCATGTTGTCTTGCATTACTTAGTTTTTACATCATATATGGATTGTCATCTGCTTACTTGCTTACTATATAAATCATATATTTGAATTATATCATGCCATCATGTTTACATAGTACATACACATCATCTATCTGAATTATGGCATGGAAACCCATTTAATAAAGACATCATATAGTTATATCATCTCATCATGGTTAGTGTTTACAGTCATCATATCTTGAATTATGGCATTCTATCCGTGAATGTATGTGAATTATGGCATGCCAACCTATTTAATAAACATATTATATAGTTATATCATGTCATCATGTTTACATAGTCATCATATTTTGAACTATGTCTTTCCATCTTTTTTAGTTAGCCATCATAATGTGAAATTGTGTCATGCTATCCTGTTTAGTTAGCCATCATATATGTGAAATTGTGTCATGCTATCCCGTTTGGTTAGACAACATAAATGTGAATTATTTCATGCCCTCCTTTATTCCCCACTATCCATTGCACCTGTCTATCATACAATGTCTGTACTTTCAATTACTTTTCTTGTTTATCAGCCATTTGAATTGGAGAGGGTGATGGCAGTATCTAAGGGAGTAACAACACGGTCTTCAAAAAAGATAGTGCTACCAGTTGATGCAGATAGAACCACGGTTGTACTTGCCCAAGGACCAGATCCACCACACATAAACCAGAATCTCGCAGATTGTACCCCTACCAATTTGGACAGAGAACCAGCTACACCCCTTCTAACCCCAACCCCGGCAGATAGTAACCCAGTTCCAGTTGACACAGCACCGTCTCCACCACAGACCACCCATCATGAGAAGTTAGTAAGGGAACTAAAGTGCCCAAAGCACGAGGACCACCACTCCGAATCCCAACTCGACGCTTAAAGGAGAAGACGATTTGTTCTCTGGTCAGGTTCTGTAGCTATGGTTCATACTCCTTTGCTCTTGCATTCCTGTATTTACTCATACCAACTATTTTCAAATTTGAAGGATGTAATTGAAGCTCCAATGGCGCAACAGGTATGTTTTAAACTTGTTTCTTTAACTGGTTTGTTGTTGTAACCTGCTCTATGTTGATTTCAGTTTCAATTGAATAAATAGTTATGTTCTCATGTCATGCACATTACAAGTGTTGTTATTGCTCTATAGTTTCCCACACTTATATTCTGTCTATTCTGCTTTGTCTTGAACACATATTATTTGAACTGTGTCTCTATCTTCACTTGGCAACATGAACTAGAATGATATAGACCATAAAGTGACCATGGTACACAGATATATATTTGTTTCATGCTGTTATCCTGTCCACTTTACTACTGAACTCATTTACCAAAATGAGTTTCATATACAACATGGTAAACTTGTGATGTGTCTGCTTGTTTCTCTTTTAGAATGCAGACAAAATATTGGAGAACAGTACCCCGTTATGCAATGGTAAAGGAAGTAATGCAGATAAGGTTAAGATAGTGAGAAATCCCTATTGGTCTCCAAGAAAGCTGATAAAAACTAGCTTGACGACAGTGAGAGAACCCAAAAGTCCTATCTTGATGTAGTGTTCGAGTTACTGGCAACTACTGCTGGCACAAGCTCTTCGAACTCGTTGCCTGAATCAGTTCGTCTTCTTGAGTCTCAACTTCAAGTTGAAAGAAATTGATCAGATGTACTATAACAGGAAGTTGAAGGACTGAGGAAGTCCCTGCAGAATTCAGATGCATAATTCCTGGTGCAACAGCAAGCGCTGGAGGATTTAAGCGCCAAACAAGAGAAAGTTAATAAGCTTGCTAAGAATCTTGCCAGCATTATGGGTACCCAGGATATTATTTCTTGAGATCTTCTGAAGTGGTTTCAGTTCTGGATTTGTTTTGTTGCGGCGTCTGATGAAGTCATGTACCTAGGGTAGGGTCATGGACCTGTCCAAGGTACCCTTCCCAAGGACATCTTTAGAAGAAACTCCCTTCCAGTCGACCTGGAAGGATTCCACTCGACGGACTCGAAGACACTCGACCATGAAGATTCAGTCGACCATGAGGAGTCCAAGAGCCATTCTGTATCCAAACGGTCTGTAATTAAGTAGTCTTTATGGCCATGATGACACTTTATGTAAGGCGTTACCTGTAACGCCATGCCTTAATGTACTTTAAACCCTCCGCTATGTGGGCTGGCTGGGTCCTGGCAGACACTACATAAGCCACCCCCCTCCACTGGCAGAAGGGTTCGCACCCCTGTAACTCATATGCTTATCATCCAGTCGACCGCCTCCGGGCTCCAAGACGTAGGGCTGTTACTTCCTCTGAGAAGGGCCTGGACTCGTAAATCCCTTGCGTATACAACTACTCCATAGCTAGGATCTTGCCTCTCCATACCTATCCTCCATTCTACTGTCAGTCTTAGTACCACGAAAGTTGGCGCCCACCATGGGGCTGGTGTCTTAGCGACTTATTGGAGAAGTTGCAATTGTTCCCATGGCCTTCATCATGGTTTCTGGCGGAGTTCTGGTCGAGGGCCGCGAGATCCGTCTCGGTGCGCTCACGTTCATCGCCAACGACTCCGCTTGGCTCCAAGAGGCTCCACTCGACATCGACGCACTTCCCGTCCACGGGGCGACGCGTTTTCGTGCATGTGTCCGCGGCGTCCTACTGCGGCAACCATCGGCTCCGTATCGGTCGACTCCTGTGTCGTCCTCCCTCCCTGTCTCCCGCCAGCGCAAGCGCTCTGGTTGGTCGAGGCTTCAGCGGTGGGTGAGACACGCAGTGGCTCGTCAATCGGCCACCACCCAAGTCGCGGCAATCGAGCCCGATGAATCTCTCTACGGCCTGTTCGATCTATCAACTGGCTCCGTAGAGACTGCATCCGAGTGTGACAGCAGTGATCCAGTAGCGGAGGTCTTGATGGTTAATGGGCCTCATAGTCCTCCCGGCTTCCCCCGCACTGACGGGGCGGACGGCAGAGGCGACCCCGCTCAGGTCCACGAGGAATATGAACCCGAGCCACTCACTTCTCTGCAAAGGGAAGATCTTCGCCGCCGGAATGTGGATGCTCTACATACTCCCATCATAGGAGAAACCCCCGAGGCTCGTGCCTTGGAGGATGCGCGTTTGGCCAACTTGGCCGAGTGCACTCGACTGGAGAACCTCCAGCGAGCACTCAACGAACGCGCACGGCAACGAGTACCCGACTCCAGTCGACGTCAACTCTTTCCGCAACCAACTCAGGTATATCGAACCCCGATTCAGAATCTAGCAGCTGCAGCCCGTATAGCAGAGTCAATTCAGCCCTCTTAGTCGGAGGCTGGTAGAGGCTTGATGCAGATCCGAGATTTGCTCCAGGCAGCAGGAGATCAGAATTCAGCTGTGTCACAGTCACGCAATAGGATTCACAGTCGATCCGTCGCTGCGAATACAGTCCAGTCGGCTCATAGCCCAAGATCACCTCCGCGGCGTGAAGGACGTGGGGGGTCGACGTGATCAGTATGATGGCCGATTCGATCGCGATGATCGGCGTCGAGTGCCCACTCCTCCCCCAAGGGGTGGGTCTTACGCCCCTCGGCAGCAAGATGATAGGCGTCAGCACAGTGTTAGGCGGAGAGCTCCAGTCGACCCCAGGGAACCAGGCTTTGACGCGAGATCCATCATCGTGCAAGGTTTGATCCACCGGAACAGAGCTCATCGAGAAGGCCACGACTGAGATGTACCCACCAGCAGCCGAGTCCATGTCTCAGGACCAGAATGTTTTAGCAGAGCCATCAGAGCCGCGGTGATCCCTCCCAACTTTAGGTTGGCGACTGTGTAAGTAAGTTCACTAGTGAGTCCAAGCCCGAAACTTGGCTCGAGGACTACCGAGTGGCTGTGCAGATTGGCGGTTGCAATGATGAGGTGGCCATGAAACACCTACCACTCATGTTGGAGGGTTCGGCCAGGGCCTGGTTGAATCAGCTAGCTCATAGCAGCATTTACACTTGGGAAGATCTTGCTCGAGTGTTCGTCAGGACATTTCAGGGAACTTGCAAGCGACCAGTAGGACTGACAGAGCTGCAGGTCTGCGTGCAAAAATCGAATGAGACCTTGAGAGATTACATCGAGAGATGGATCACATTGCATCATACGGTGGAGAACGTGTTTGATCATCAAGCAGTCTGTGCCTTCAAGGATGGCATTAAGAACAGAGAGTTAAGTTTGAAGTTTGGTCGGACCGGAGATATGACCCTGAGTCGAATGATGGAGATTGCCACCAAATACGCCAATGGTGAAGAAGAGGATCGACTCCGGAGTGGCAAGTACAAGCCGAGTCAGTCGGAAAAAGGAAACTCCAGTCGGAAGCAAAAGCGGAAAGCCGAGCCAGCTACTCCTGGAGAGGCCCTGGCCGTGACTCAGGGCAAATTCAAAGGGAAGCCCAAAGGATCCTGGAACCCCAAGAAGGTAAAGGATAAGGAAGGAAACGACGTGATGGATCTGCCATGTCACATCCACACGAATAAAGACGAAGAGGGTAACTTCATCTACCCAAAACATACCACTCGCCAGTGCCGGCTCTTAATCCAGCAGTTTCAAGGAAAACAGTCCAAGGATAAGGAGAAGGAGTCAGACAAGGCTGTGGACAAAGAGGACAGTGACGAAGGGTACCCCCATGTCAATTCCACCCTGATGATTTTTGCTGATGTGGAGAGCAAAAGTCGATTGAAAGTTATCAACCGTGAGGTGAATATGGTCGCTCCAGCGACACCCAGCTATCTGAAATGGTCTCAGACCACCATTACGTTCGACCAGTCTGATCACCCGACACACATAGCCACCCCTGGGAGGCAAGCTTTGGTGGTCGACCCAGTCGTCGAAGGCACTCGACTGACTAAGGTTCTGATGGATGGCGGCAGTGGATTGAATATATTGTATGCGGAGATGCTAAAAGGAATGGGCATTCCAATGTCCAGACTCAGTTCCAGCAACATGAGTTTCCATGGAGTCATTCCTGGAAAGAAGGCTGAGTCACTCGGCCAAATAGCTCTAGATGTGGTTTTCGGCGATTCGAAGCATTTCCGTAAAGAGAAGCTAACATTAGAAGTCGTGGATTTCCAGAGTGCTTATCATGCTATCTTGGGCAGGCTAGTTTATGCACAGTTCATGGCTCGACCATGTTACGTATACCTCAAACTGAAGATGCCTGGCCCCAAGGGTGTGATCACCATCACTGGCAATCGGAAAAAGGCTGAAGAGTGTTTTCAGAAGGGCTCAAAGATTGCCGATTCTCAGATAACAGTGGTGGAGCTGGAAGAATATCAGAAAAATGTAGATCCGAGTGATTTATTGCGAGACAAGAAGCCCGCCACAGAGTCAGCATTCTAGTCGTCTGGTGAGGCGAAACCCATTCACATTCACCCGACCGACCCCAGTGCTGCTCCGACTCATATTTCCACAACACTCGACTCTAAATAGGAAGAAGCGCTCATCCAGTTCCTCTGTGAGAACTGGGACATCTTTGCATGGAAGCCTGCTGACATGCCGGGTGTTCCCAGGGGGATGGCTGAGCATCATTTACGAGTCAACCCAAAAGCAAAACCTGTCAAAGAACATCTTCGATGGTCCACCGTCCAGAAGAGAAAGGCCATTGGCGAGGAGGTGGCTCGGCTCCTGGCAGCGGAGTTTATCTGAGAGGTTTACCACTCCGAGTGGCTGGCCAATGTTGTCATGGTCCCCAAGAAGGACAAGTCACTTCGCATGTGCATCGATTTCAAACGTATCAATCGGGACTGCCCGAAAGATCATTTTCCTCTTCCTCGCATCGACCAAATTGTCGACTTGGCTGCGGGATGTGAGAGATTGTCTTTTTTAGACGCCTATTCCGGGTACCATCAGATTCGTCTGTATGGACCCGACGAGATCAAAACAGCTTTCATCACTCCATTCGGGTGCTTCTGCTATGTCACCATGCCATTCGGCCTCAAGAATGCCGGAGCCACGTTTATGAGGATGATTTAGAAGTGTTTACTCACTCAAATCAGTCGGAACGTGGAAGCGTACATGGATGATATTGTGGTCAAATCACGGAAGGGTTCCGACCTTCTGACTGACCTCGCTGAAACATTTGCCAATCTCAGGAGATATGATATCAAGCTCAATCCATCAAAGTGCACATTTGGAGTGCCCGGTGGAAAGTTACTCGGTTTTCTCGTTTCCGAACGAGGAATCGATGCTAACCCAGAAAAAGTTGGCACTATACTCCGAATGAAACGCCCTGTGCGTGTGCACGATGTCCAGAAGCTTACTGGATGCTTGGCCGCGTTAAGTCGATTCATCTCTCGCCTTGGTGAAAAGTCATTGCCTCTTTACCGACTGATGAAGAAGTCAGACAAGTTCGAGTGGACTCCAGAAGCTGATGCAGCATTTGCCGAGCTAAAAGCTCTGCTATCCACCCAGCCGGTGCTTGCTGCTCCGATCAGCAAAGAGGCTCTGTTGCTTTACATTGCAGCCATAGGACAAGTCGTCAATACAGTACTTACGGTCGAGCGGGAAGAAGAAGGGAAAGCCTTCAAAGTTCAGCGCCCAATATATTATCTTTCCGAAGTTTTGACCCCATCGAAGCAAAGATACCCTCATTATCAGAAACTCGTGTATGGGATCTACATGACCACAAAGAAGGTTGCTCATTATTTCTCTGATCATTCCATTACAGTCGTCAGCGACGCCCCACTGTCAGAGATTCTGCACAATAGAGATGCAACTGGTCGAGTGGCGAAATGGGCGATTGAACTCCTTCCCCTTGATATCAAGTTTGAGGCGAAGAAAGCCATTAAGTCCCAAGCAATAGCAGATTTCTTTGCCGAGTGGATTGAACAACAGCAGCCGACTCAAGTTCACTCGGAGCATTGGACCATGTTCTTTGATGGATCTAAGATGTTAAATGGTTCCGGTGCTGGGGTAGTATTGGTTTCCCCCCGAGGAGATAAGCTCAGATATGTGCTCCAGATCCACTTTGATTCCTCCAATAATGAAGCATAATACGAGGCACTTTTATATGGGTTACGCATGTCCATTTCACTCGGCGTCCGTCGCCTATGGTTTATGGCGACTCAGATTTGGTGGTCAATCAGGTGATGAAGGAGTGGGATGTTAGAAGCCCAGCCAATAAAGGATACTGCAATGCAGTGAGAAAGCTTGAAAAGAAATTTGAAGGGTTAGATCTCAATCATATACCCCGACTGAAGAATCAAGCGGCTGATGATTTGGCGAAGATAGGTTCCAAGAGAGAAGCCATTCCTAGTGACGTGTTCTTGGAGCATATCCATACTCCATCAGTTAAAGAAGATCCTTTTATCGAAGAAGCTCCGCATCCTAAAAGTGTCACAGATCCAACTGAAGTTGAAGTTCCAGCAGTGGTCGACCTGATCATGGAAGTGTTCGTGATCACTCCCGATTGGACAATGCGGTATATCGCGTATATCTTAAGGAAAGAGCTCCCAGAGGATGAAGAAGAGGCTCGACAGATCGTCCGCCGATCTAAAGCCTTTACCGTGATAAGGGGACAGTTGTACAGAGAAAGCACGACTGGAGATGGACAGAAATGTATAACGCCAGAAGAAGGTCGGATAATCCTTGACGATATGCACTCGGGGACCTGTGGCCATCATGCGTCCTCTCGGACCATTGTGGCCAAAGCATACCGAGCCGGATTTTATAGGCCAAGAGCAAATGAAATGGCAAAGGAGATAGTCGACAAGTGTGAAGGATGTCAATTTTACTCCAATATGTCACACAAGCCCGCCTCAGCCTTAAAGACCATACCACTCGTCTGGCCTTTCGCTGTATGGGGATTGGATATGGTTGTACCTCTGAGAACAGGTAGAAGCGGCTTCACCCATGTGCTAGTAGCAGTCGACAAGTTCACCAAATGGATTGAGGCTAAACCCATCAAGAATCTTGATGCCGGCACTGCTGTCAGCTTCATCAGGGAGTTGATATTCAGATATGGAGTTCCAAACAGCATCATCACTGACAACGGGTCAAACTTCGATTCCGAGGAATTCAGAGCTTTCTGCACATCTCAGGGCACACGAGCCGACTATGCTTCAGTCGCTCACCCTCAGTTGAATGGACAGGCAGAACGAGCAAATGGCTTGATTCTCAAAGGGTTGAAACCCCGATTGATGCGCGATCTCAAGCACGCAGCTGGTGCATGGGTCGACGAACTTCCGTGAGTGCTTTGGGGATTAAGGACCACACCTAACCGGTCGACTGGGAGAACTCCGTTCTTCTTGGTCTACGGAGCTGAAGCAGTCTTGCCGAGTGACCTGCTTCACAACGCACCCCGAGTCGAACTCTACAACGAAGCTGAAGTAGAGCAAGCCCGGCAGGACGCAATTGACCTTCTAGAAGAAGAAAGGCAGATGGCCTTGATCCGATCGACCATTTATCAGCAGGACTTGCGTCGCTTCCACGCCAAAAATGTGAAGAGTCGAGTCTTCCAGGAAGGAGATTTGGTTCTCCGAGTGGATCAGCAGAGGCCACACAAGCTTTCTCCTTCTTGGGAAGGCCCCTTCATCGTCACCAAGGTTCTCCACAGTGGAGCATACCGTCTTTACAATGTCGAGCACCAGATCGACGAGCCCCAAGCTTGGAACGTCGAGCTGCTCCGCCCCTTTTACACTTAAGTATGCACTCGGAAATGTAATAAAAGTACTTATGTAGTTCATTTTTCAAAGACAATAGTGTTATAATTTTCCCAGTGATTGTTGTTACTTTTGTTCACATAAAGGTCCCCTCAGTGGGTGGCTTAGCTGCGAATCCGTTTCGCCTAAGTTTGTAAAAATCCTACCGAGTGGTGAGCCAGCCTCACACTCGGAGGCTTAGCTGCGAATCCGTTTCGCCTAAGTTCAACAAAATCCTGCCTAGTGGTGAGCCAGCCTCCCACTCAAAGGCTTAGCTGCAGTCCAAGTACTCGCCTAAGTTCAATAAAATCCTACCGAGTGGTGAGCCAGTCTCCCACTCGGAGGCTTAGCTGCAGTCCAGGTACTCGCCTAAGTTTCAACGAAATCCTACCGAGTGGTGAGCCAGTCTCCCACTCGGAGGCTTAGCTGCAGTCCAGGTACTCGCCTAAGTTTCAATGAAATCCTGCCGAGTGGTGAGCCAGCCTCCCACTCGGGGGCTTAGCTGCAGCATAGTGCTCGCCTAAGAACAAGTATAACATGCACTCCGCAAGGAAGACGAGGTGCAGGTCGACTGCTACCCTCTTCTTCCGAGCTGCGCCACAAGTATAATGTGCGCTTCGCAAGGAAGACGAGGTGCAGGTCGACTGCTACCCTCTTCTTCCGGGCTACGCCACAAGTATAACATGCACTCCGCAAGGAAGACGAGGTGCAGGTCGACTGCTACCCTCTCCTTCCGAGCTACGCCACAAGTATAATGTGCGCTCCGCAAGGAAGACGAGCTGCTGGTCGATTGATACCTCCTTCTTCAGAGGTACACCACAGAAATCCTACCGAGTGGAGAGTAGACCTCCCACTCGGGGGCTTAGCTGCAGCCTAGTGCTCGCCTAAGTTTTTGAAAATCCTACCGAGTGGAGAGCAGACCTCCCACTCGGGGGCTTAGCTGCAGCCCAGTGCTCACCTAAGTTTTTGAAAATCCTACCGAGTGGAGAGTAGACCTCCCACTCGGGGGCTTAGCTGCAGCCTAGTGCTCGCCTAAGTTTTTGAAAATCCTACCAAGTGGAGAACAGACCTCCCACTCGGGGGCTTAGCTGCAGCCTAGTGCTCGCCTAAGTTTTTGAAAATCCTACCGAGTGGAGAGCAGACCTCCCACTCGGGGGCTTAGCTGCAGCCCAGTGCTCGCCTAAGTTTTTGAAAATCCTACCGAGTGGAGAGCAGACCTCCCACTCGGGGGCTTAGCTGCAGCCTAGTGCTCGCCTAAGAATGATGAGGTACAAGTTGATTGCAATATGTGCTTCATCCTAGCCTGCAAAAGGGCACCTCAAACCGGATGCAAACTTATTCAACGTCCAATCCAAGTTCAGATAACGTCT
>NC_057807.1:153839059-153851691 GCF_018294505.1 Triticum aestivum
AGACCTCCCACTCGGGGGCTTAGCTGCAGCCTAGTGCTCGCCTAAGTTTTTGAAAATCCTACCGAGTGGAGAGCAGACCTCCCACTCGGGGGCTTAGCTGCAGCCCAGTGCTCGCCTAAGTTTTTGAAAATCCTACCGAGTGGAGAGAACACCTCCCACTCGGGGGCTTAGCTGCAGCCCAGTGCTCACCTAAGTTTTTGAAAATCCTACCGAGTGGAGAGCAGACCTCCCACTCGGGGGCTTAGCTGCAGCCTAGTGCTCGCCTAAGAATGATGAGGTACAAGTTGATTGCAATATGTGCTTCATCCTAGCCTGCAAAAGGGCACCTCAAACCGGATGCAAACTTATTCAACGTCCAATCCAAGTTCAGATAACGTCTTACGGAACAAGAAGTGCTCAGGTGCTAAGCCCGCTAAAGTTTATCGGTTACAAAAACCACTCGGCATACCGAGGCAAATTTAAAGCATCAAGCATAGAAGTTTTTTAGCCCTCCTGTGGAGGGCTGGAAGGCGCAACGAATTCGTCCAGGTCGATTCCATCTGCGATCTGAGTGGCAGCGGCGATGAAGGTCTCCATGAAGGATCAGAAGTCATGCTTCTTGGTATTGGCCACTTTGAGAGCTGCCAGCTTGTCCTCTCGCGCTTCCTTACAGTGAACACGGGCCAGAGATAGAGCAACGTCCGCACCGCACCTGGCAGAAGACTTCTTCCATTCTTGCACTCGACTTGGAACATCGTTCAGTCGAGTCATCAGAGACTCAAGGTCATTCTAAAGTGTTTCTCCTGGCCAGAGTGCTGTGTCGATGCGAGAAGTTGCAACCTTCAGCCTTGCAAGGTAGTCGACAACAGCAGCAACGCGGGACTCAAGTCGGAGCACATTCATGGCGGCTTCGTCCTTCACAGGCGAGTTAATGGGATCTAGGCTCATCTCCAGTCGACCAGTCTCCTCCTCAAAGTTCTGGCAGAACTCTACAGACACAACCCCAAAGTTAAGATAGCAGTTTGATGGCAAGATCATAGTTAAAAGGCCTGTATGATACAAAGGATTACCTTCGAGCATGAGGAATAGCTTCTTGGTGAGTCCTCCCAGATAAGCCTCCAGATCATTCTTCTTTCCCGCCAACTCGCTGGCCTTGTCACTCAAAGCAATCTTGTCATTCTTCAGTCGACTGACCTCCTTGTTGGCCGCATCAAGAGCAGCTTTCAGATTGATATTCTCCTCTTCAAGCTTGGTGATTGAGGCCAGCTTTTCTTCTGCGAGTTTGGTTTTCTCTGAAGCTGCTTTCTGCGCCTTAGCGAGGTCACGATCCTTCTTCTTCAGAGAATCCCTCAGTTTATCTGCAAAATCACAGTGAGATCAGATTCAGGAATGAACAAGAAACAAAGGCAGTCTTCAAGGTTCTCACCAAACATACATTTTGCCTCCTCCTTCGCTTTCGTGAAGTTCTCCTGGACAAGCTTCAGATCAAGTTCGAGCTGGATATGCTTGTTCTCCAACTCAGTATAACGAGCTGCAAGCTCGCAAGATTTCTGCGAAGAACCAATCGACAGACGTCAAAGATAGGTCACTTCCGAGTGACTAAGGAAAAATCATAGCATTTCTAAGACTACAGCCGAATCTAAACATTCGACTGTAGTCTCGGGGACTACACCCAGTGGGTGCACTCAGCGTGCCCCCACTAGTTCTATCAGCTAGAGTCGATCAGTCGACCAAAAAAGACAGAAAGGCTAACCACCAGCAGATAGCCACAAAAAAAGAGGTGTTCTTCAGACTGTAGTCGACTGCCAGCAGTCGACCACAGTCTCGGGGACTACACCCAGTGGGTGCACTTAGCATGCCCCCACCGGTCTATGATTCCATTCGACCTGATCGAGTAAAGAAAAAGATTAAGACATAAAGACCATGGTCGACTGCCAGCAGTCCACCATAGCCTTGGGGACTACACCCAGTGGGTGCACTCAGCGTGCCCCCACCAATCCAGAATTTCAATCGACGCACCTAGTGGGTGTACGACAGATACTAAGATTTTCAGAAAGAAAAGTTTTCAGGTATCATATACTAACAGAACAGGCGGTGATCGACTAACCTGAACATTGCTCTGAAGAGCTGAACTGGCGTCATAAGCTGCTTGACTGGCGTCTCGGATTGCCTCACTTGCTCCATCATGACCCCCGCCTGGTGTATGGCTTCTTTAGCAGTGCTTGCTTGGTCTTCTGGGACGTGGTGGGTCGAGAAAATTGAAGGCTGATCAGCACTCGACGACGAAGGGCGTGCACTCGTCAGGGGCACCGCAAAGGATACGGTAGGCCGAGTGACGTTGTCCCCCTCCACAACCAATGTCTCAGGTGCTGACACGACCTGAGCTGCCTTGCCAGCAGACGCTTTCCTATTCCTCCTCTGCCTCAGTGGTTCCTCGTCATTGTCATCAGGAAGGTCAATGATGATATTAGTTGGAGCTGCAGAAAAGAGTCAAAGTTAAAGACAAAGATCCTACCGACTGAAGACGGAACTACAAAGGTCATACCAGGGTTGGAAGTGACAGCATCTTCCATTTCGTGGTCTTCAGGTCTGGTCGAGGTATCAGAAGTAGCAGCACTACAGTTTCAGAAATCAGTCGGTCAGTTAACGAATCGACCAAGAGTAAATCCATGAGAAACAAGGAGACGCAAGTTACGTCATTACCCAGAAATAGTGGGAATCGCCATCTTCATCTTCGGCAAGGCCTTCATCGGCTTTGACGGTGCCACTAGAGATTGCTTCGGCGCTTTTTCAGTCGGCACCGGAGAGGTCGTCCGAGGACGCTTGGTCGACTGAACAACAGGCGTGACTCCTTTGCCACGCTCGACTGCAGGATCATGGACAAGTTTGGATCTCCTTTCGGAACGAGGAGGCGCGACTTCATCCTCCTCTTCCTCCTCCTCTTCCTCGTCGGAGCCAGCATCTTCATCACCCTCATTGCCATCCGATTCCCAATCCTCTTGACTTTCACCTCCACTTCCTCCTCCTCAGTCTGCTAGAACCCGAAATTCGACACCTCTCAGCGACATCTCCTTGGCGAAGAACCTTGGGAATCGGATCCACGTGTGCGGCGGCATTGCCGCCCACACCACAAACTCACGCGAGCTGCCCTCGGTGTGAGTTTGCGGGCCAGCTAGCGGCATGACTTCGGCCTGTCCACTGCGACCCCGAACCGTGTGGTGGTGGGCACTGTTGTCCTGTGAGTGGGCGTATAGGGGAAGGGGGAAGCCAGGCGAAGGTCGCTCGTACCAAGGTCGCGTCACTTTCCTTGGCGGAAGCGGTTCAGGCTCCTCCTAAGGGATTCTTCCCTTCTCCATTGTAGATAATCTCTTGATCGGCGCCATGGGCACTACGGCAAGATGGAGATGAAGAAGGAGTGGGCAGCAAGAAGATGGAGATAAGCAAGGGGGCTCTGCCCCTCCCCCTCATTTATAGCAGGAGGAAGGCCAACCGCCGGCCTCCATGATCCCATGCAATGATGGTTTTTCCTGCATGCAGCAGGGACTCGTCAAGTCGAACGGTTGCCGAGGCTACGTGGGGAAGCGAAGACGCCCACGTTCCATCAATCTCCATGCATCTACCAAGGCCGCAGGCGGTTAGGACCCGCGGTGCTCTGCAATTGCCCTTTGGCTTTACCTCGAAGCAAAGTCCGAGCGCGCCTTGGGCCCGGGGGCTACTGTTGGTGTTCTGGGAATGGGGGTGTCGGTGTCAAAACCGGCGGATCTCGGGTAGGGGCTCTCGATCTGTGCGTCTAAGGCTAATTGTAACAGGAGGCAAGGGACACGATGTTTTACCCAGGTTCGGGCCCTCTTGATGGAGGTAAAACCCTACTTCCTGCTTGATTGATATTGATGATATGAGTGTTACAAGAGCTGATCTACCATGAGATCATAGAGGCTAAACCCTAGAGCTAGCCTATGATGATTATGATTTTGCCTCTAAGGACAAAACCGTTCTGGTTTGTATAGACACCGGAGAGGGCTAGGGTTTACATGGAGTCGGTTACAAAGAAGGAAATATAATATCCGGATCGCCAAGCTTGTCTTCCATGCAAAGGAGAGTCCTGACCGGACACGGGACAAAGTCTTGAGTCTTGTATCTTCACGGTCCAATAGTCTGGCCAGAGTATATAGTCCGGCTGTCCGGATACCCCCTAATCCAGGACTCCCACAGTAGCCCCTGAACCAGGCTTCAATGACGATGAGTCCGGCGCGCAGTTTTGTCTTCGGCATTGCAAGGCGGGTTCCATCTCCGAATACTCCAAAGTAATTATCAAACACTTAAACCATGTCCGGATCTTCAAGATGATCTTCACATACCACCGTAGAGAGCATAGCACTTCATAAATCTGATCTGCTGGCAATTTTTGTACGTCGTGCTCCTGCACCGTGGCCCGGCCCAACACGAACCGGTTCTACTTCGCCTGCCTCGATACACGTTGCAAGGCGGTTTTACTGGCACACCTTGCCAAAGAAGAGATCGTGCTTTAGTGCAAAAATTCCTTGGTGCCGTATCGCGGATTGATGCCATGAAGAGGTCGGCGTGCATAGAGGGTGCATGGATGGCTCTTGCCCGTGTTAAAGCATATTGGACAGATAAGGAGGCCACCGTCGTTGCGACCCAGAATCCGGCGGGGGGCCCGAATCCGGCTGAGCACATCTTGGAGCAGGTACCAGAAGGTGCTCGCCTAATAGAGGCTCAGTGCTCGAAGAATGTCATGTTTGAGTGACAAATCGTGTCATTGTAAAAACAGTGTTATTTTAGTTATGGAGGCTTATGTATATACTTTTCGCCCAAAATTGTTATTGTGACTCCTGTGCGACCGTTTTATATTTATGCAATTCTGAAAGATAGCAGTCGTTGGCTTCAGCCCCCATGCATATAATGCAGGGGTGTTCGCGAAAATATGCATAGTCACACATGATCCAACGTCTTGGTCCATTAAGGAGGTGATCGCACGTCGAACTAGGCAACCGGACTATATAGCTTTAACACTTTCACTTAGCCATAGGAGTTTGATGGTGGGGCTACTATGTAGCCCCTTGTACCTTTGCGTGCATCCGAATCCGGGCGCATGTGTACATGACTGGTAATTGGTCCTTCGTTAATGCGGAGGAACCCTAAAGGTTCGATGAGTCTTCGAGTGGTTGAACAGTCTCCCGCTATATCATGACAGTCAATTTTCGGCTTTCTCTACTGAGGTGCTCGTCCGGAATAACCAGGGCACAATCGCAGTAGTTCTCCTTTGGCCGCCATAGCCGATAGGAACGGAATGTAAGGCAGCAAACCCAGGAGCCGGGCAATCCCAACATTTGACCAAAGACATGATTTGGAGCTGATGCATATAAGGCCAAACTCGTGACACCGAACACTCCTGAAGGTATTCGGACTTTATAACATATAGTGGGCTGAGTAACGCCCTTTATTATGAACCCTGTATTCCCAGGTACGTGAATTAGTCTGTCGTGGCGAAATGCCAATAACAGCAGCATCCTCTGTGGGTGTAGAACCCATGGGATGTGTAAGCAACAAGGGACAATAAAGAAGGTTTACACAGGGGCATAATCTAAAGAGAAACCTTTGAGCGGGGCCCTGCTGCACGTTTGCGCCTTTGTCCCCGTTGTGCCGTTTCCTGGGAGGGTGTTGCACGAATGGTGTCTGTAAAAAGAAAACTCATATAGAAAGTATGACATAAGCGTGCGAAAAGTTGGATATCACTAATGGATAGTAAAAGTGTAAGACATTGGCCTGTTAATAAGGTCAGTCCAAGAATTGGGCTTTATTAATTATCTATAGCCCCTGGTGTCCTCTATGGGATTACATGTGTGGTGCCTAGATCAGGTTGATCTGGACTGTCGGACTCGTCTAACTGTGCCTGTGGTCTTAACGACCAATCATGCTTTCTGGTATTAGAGGCCGCTTAGAGTCCGGCTGCTGGAGCCATCGTGTATTCCTCCGCGTGTAAGGAACGCTCCGTGTTTCCGTTAACGGTGATGACGCCATGTGGACCGGGTTTAAGGTAGGTGTAGTTCGGTACTGTGTTGAAGCGGGCAAAGGCCGTTCTCCCAAGCAATGCATGATAGCCGCTTTGGAGGGGGGCGATGTTGAAGAGTAGTTCTTCGCTTCTGGAGTTGCCTGGGGAACCGAATGTTACCTCCAGTACGAGGGAGCCCCTGTAGTGGGCTTCGACGCCTGGTATCACCCCTTCAAAGATGGTGTTACTTTGGCTGATTCTGGATGGGTCTATCCCCATCCTACGGACAGTGTCCTGGTATATTAGATTAAGACTACTGCCGCCGTCCATGAGGATGTGAGTGAGATGGTATCCATTGATTATTGGGTCGAGCACCAAGGCAGCTGACCATCCGTGCCGAATACTAGTCGGGTAGTCCCTGTGATCGAAAGTGATCGGGCAGGCGA
This sequence comes from Triticum aestivum, assembly GCF_018294505.1. Classification (NCBI taxonomy): domain Eukaryota; kingdom Viridiplantae; phylum Streptophyta; class Magnoliopsida; order Poales; family Poaceae; genus Triticum; species Triticum aestivum. The sequence goes on from NC_057807.1 coordinate 153,845,498, forward strand.
CCAGTGGTAAGTTTAGGTGCGACGGGCTCTATAGCGTATGCGTCTTTGACCGCGCGTCGCGCCTTCTCGTGGGTATGTGAGTCGCGTGGATCATGTTTACTGTTTTTACCTCTGGTGGGAATTTTTTCTGTCCCCAGTGTTCGGCTCGCGAGGCTCATCCTCGTCTTCACTTGGTGTTTCCCTTCCCTTGTGTTCGACATTTAATTTGCCGGCCTGCTTGAAGACCCAGCATTCTCTGTGAGTGTGGTTTGCAGGTTTTTGGGGGTGCCATGAATTTGGCACAGTCTGTCGAGGAATTTGTTCAGGCCGGCCGGTCCCTCTTTGCTGCCTTTAAATGGCTTCTTTTGTTGACCGAGTCGAGAGCCCCTGAATCCGGCATTGACCATTGTGTTGTCCGGACTTTCTTCCTTGTTTTGACGTTTGTTTTTATTGCGGCGTGGCTTCCCATTGCCATCCTTGATTTTGGATGTACTTGGGTTGCTGGTGCCTTTACGGGCCAACCAGCTATCTTCGCCTGCGCAAAAGCGGGTCATAAGGCTTGTTAAGGCTGCCATTGTCCTCGGCTTTTCTTGGCCGAGGTGTCTGGCGAGCCACTCATCTCGGATGCTGTGTTTGAAGGCCGCTAAGGCTTCGGCGTCCGGACAATCGACAATTTGATTCTTCTTAGTGAGGAATCTGTTCCAAAGCTTGCGGGCGGACTCTCCGGGCTGTTGAATTATGTGACTTAAACCGTCCGTGTCCGGAGGCCGGACGTAGGTCCGTTGAAAATTGGCCCTGATTTGTTCAAGTCGTACCTTGATTTTTTTCTTTCATCAATCTCTTACCAAGTGGCTTCTCACCTTAATTGACGTGATGTTAGCTTTGGAATTCATTCGTTCATCCTTGTTCGAATGTTTATTGTGAAGACTATATGTTGCAATTTTCTATCCGTTGATTCAACTTTTCTATCTGTCTATCAAGATGCTAACGGATGCCACCCTCTTCAGGATGGCTCCGCCAATGCGTCAGAATACGGAATGCAACGATGGGAGTCACGCGAACCCTCCACCTCCACCTCCGCCTCCAGAGGCATGGCAAGCTTTGATGGCAGACACAAACGCCAACACTCAAATGATGATTCAGCTCATCCAGGAGCGCAACCAAGGCCAAGGCAACCAAGGGAATCAAGGTCAAGGGCAGTTTAACCATCAGCCTCAGTTTCCTACCCTCAACCAGTTCCTTGCAAATCAGCTGAAGTCTTTCACCTACTGTGTTGAGGTCACAGACACCGATGATTGGCTCATGGATATCAACAAGCATTTTGAATGTAGCAATGTCAGGCCTGAGGACTATGTCAAGTTCGCTTCTTTTCAGCTCAAGGACCAAGCAACTGATTGGTCCCAGCAATACAAAGATTCTAGAGGAGGTCGAGTGATTACTTGGACCGACTTCTATCGGGACTTTAAAGCTCACCACATACCTACTAGCGTTGTTGAGAGCAAGCGTGAGGAGTTCTGCAATCTCAAGCAAGGCAGCATGTCTATGTACGAATACAACAAGCAGTTTCAGAAACTTGCTTGCTTTGCTAAATAAGACGTTCCTGATGAGAAGAGTATGATTTATCAATTTAGAGGTGGCCTCTGAGAGGATCTGCAGTTAGCTCTCGTTCTTGTTGAGCCTACTCAGTTCGATCAATTCTACAACATGGCCCTCAAGCAAGAAGGTGCTCAGCTCAAGTGTGAGGCTTCTAAGAAGAGAATCAGGGATGCAGTTCAGTCTTCTTCTTCCTCACAAGTGGCAGCTAAGCAGCAGAAGTTCTACCTTCCTCCTCCTCCGTTTCGTCAGCCTTACTAGCAGAAGAACTCAGGTGGTCGTGGATCTTCCCACCCACCCAACACAGGCTATCAGAACAAGTCAAGTTCTCAAGCTCCAAGGTCAAATGCTCCTTATCATCGTCCACTCTCAGAGGTGACTTGCAACAAGTGCCAGCAGAAAGGTCACTACGCGAACAAGTGCTTCAACCAAAGGCGCCTTCTGCCTCCTCCTCCTGTGAGATCTTCAAGCAATGCAGTGGTCAAGCATAATTCCAAGTTTGCAAAGGTCAACATGATGAACACAGCTCAGGAAGATGACTCTTCAGAAGTGATCATGGGTAATCTTCCTGTTAACGATTTTCCTGCAATAGTTCTTTTTGACACTAGTGCATCGCTTAGTTTCATCTCAAGACCATTTGCATCTAAGCATGAGTTGTCTTTCCAAGTTTTGCCTAGACCGTTAGCAGTTGTCTCTCCAGGTAAATGCATGAACGCAAGCTACATGATTCCGGATGTTTCCATCAAGATGGGAAACTATAAATTTCTGTCTTCTCCAATTGTCCTTGGTGACTCGGATATTGATCTAATTCTCGGGATGGACTGGCTTTCTAAGCACAAAGCTCAACTTGATTGTGTTGCCAGAGAGATTCAATTGACACACTCTTCCGAGGATGTGATCATCTATGCCGCTTGTGACGAAACCATTCAGTTGTTTTCTCTCAATGAGAAGGGCGAGTTGGATGCTATTTCTCAAATTCCAGCCGTTTGTGAGTACCAAGATGTCTTTCCAGAAGAACTTCTGGGTATGCCTCCTCACCGGCCAGTCGAATTCTTTATCGATCTTGAGCCTGGCACTAAACCCATTTGCAAGCGTCCTTACAAGCTTGGACCTAAAGAGCTGAAGGAATTGAAGAAACAGCTCGATGAACAAGAGTGTCTGGGTTTGATCAGACCGAGTTCATCTCCATGGGGTTGTGGAGTTCTTTTTGTCTAGAAGAAGGATGGCATGGACCGAATGTGCGTCGATTACCGTCCATTGAACAAGAAGACAATCAAGAACAAGTATCCACTTCCCAACATGAATGAGCTATTCGAGCAACTCAAAGGTGCTAAAGTATTCTCCAAGCTTGACCTCCGTATGGGTTATCATCAGATTCACATTCATGAACAAGATATTCCCAAGACAGCATTCAGAACTAGTTTTGGTTCTTATGAATGTACTGTCATGTCTTTCTGCCTTGTCAATGCTCCTCCAACGTTCTCTCGCATGATGAACTTCATCTTCAACCCCTACACCAATGAATTCGTCTTGGTGTATCTCGATGATATCTTGGTTTTCTCCAAGAATAAGAACGATCATGCCAAACATTTGCGATTGGTGCTCGACAAGCTCAGAGAGTATCATTCTATGCCAAGTTTTCCAAATGTGAGTTCTGGCTTGATGAAGTTCTTTATCTTGGTCACATCATCTCCGCCAAGGGCATCGCTATTAATCCCGAGAAGGTGTCTGCAATTGTGAATTGGGGACCTCCTCAAAATGTCAAGCAGCTCCGCAGTTTTCTTGGTCTTGCAACCTATTGCTGAAGATTCGTTGAGAATTTCTCAAAGATTGCAAAGCCTCTTTCCAACCTCCTCCAGAAGCATGTCAATTATGTCTGGACGCCTGAGTGTGATGTTGCTTTCAACATCCTCAAACAGAAGCTAGTCACAACTCCTATCTTGACTCCTCCTGACGAATCCAAGCCATTCGAAGTTTTCTGTGATGCTTCTCTTCAAGGTCTCGGTGCTGTGTTAATGCAAGAGAAGAAAGTTGTGGCCTATACCTCTCGTCAGTTGAAGCCCAACGAAAAGAACTAGCCCACTCACGATCTTGAGTTGGCGGCAGTTGTCCATGCATTAATAACTTGGAGACATCTCTTGTTGGGAAGGAAAGTGGACATATTCACCGATCACAAGAGCCTCAAGTATATCTTCACTCAACCCAACCTCAACCTCAGGCAAACTCGATGGGTCTAAATGATTCAAGAGTACAATCCAATTATTGAATATACTCCTGGCAAGGCGAATGTGATTGCAGATGCTCTGAGCAGAAAGGCTTATTGCAACAGCTTAATTCTCAAGCCCTTCCAACCAGACCTTTGTGAAGCTTTTGGCAAACTGAATCTTCAAGTTGTTCCTCAAGGCTTTCTTGCCAACCTCATAGTCACTCCTACTTTGGAAGATCAAATTCGTGAGGCACAACTCCTGGATACCATGGTGGAAAAGGTGAAACGTGGTATCGACAAGGGCATTTCCAAATACAAGTGCTTCCACATTGATGACAAAGATACTCTTTTCTTTGAGGATCAAATTGTGGTTCCTAAAGGCGATATGAGAAAAGTCATTATGAACGAGGCACACAATTCCCTTCTATCCATTCTTCCTGGAAGTACAAAGATGTACCATGACCTCAAGTAGTCGTATTGGTGGACTCGAATGAAGCGAGAAATTAATCAATTCGTGAATGAATGTGACGTCTGCAGAAGGGTGAAAGTAGAACCACAACGACCAGCTGGTCTCCTCCAACCTCTTGCCATTCTAGAATGGAAGTTTGATCATATCGAGATGGACTTCATGACTGGATTTCCTAAGTCCAAGCATGGAAATGATGCTATCTTCGTTGTCATTGACAAGCTTACTAAAGTGGCTCATTTCCTTCCTATCAAAGAATCTATCACAGCAGCTCAGTTGGCAGAGCTATACACCTCCAGGATTGTCTCCTTGCACGGCATTCCACAATTGATTTCTTCAGATCGTGGAAGCATTTTCACCTCTAAGTTCTGGGACTCCTTTCAGAAGGCCATGGGCACCAACATTCGCTTCAGCACAACTTTCCATCCTCAAACAAGTAGCCAAGTCGAGCGAGTCAATCAAATCCTCGAAGACAAGCTCAGGGCTTGTGTCATCTCTTTCGGTATGAAGTGGGAAGATTGTCTTCCATATGCCGAGTTCTCCTACAACAACAACCTCCAAGCGAGTTCGGGCAAGGCCCCTTTCAAAATTCTCTATGGCAGAAAGTGCCGTACTCCTCTCAATTGGTCCGAGATAGGTGAACGCCAACTTCTTGGCAATGACTTGATCACAGAAGCCGAAGAAATGTGCAAAGTCATTCGTGAGAATCTCAAAGCCACGCAATCGCGCCAGAAGAGCTATTATGATGACAAGCACCGTGATGTGGCTTTTGAAATCGGAGACCATGTCAACCTCTGCGTCTCTCGAATGAGAGGCACTCGTCTCTTCGGTATCAAAGGGAAGCTTGCCCCTAGATACGTGGGTCCTTTCAAGATCATTGGCAAAAGAGGCAACTTTGCCTATCAACTTGAGCTTCCGTCCAACTTCATGAATGTGCATGATGTGCTTCACGTGTCACAGCTTCGCAAGTGCTTCAAGACTCCTGAGCGCACTATCAACTTCGAAGAAATTGACCTCCAAGAAGACCTCTCTTATCATGAGCACCCCATTGCTATTCTTGAAGAAACTGAGCGCAAGACTCGCAACAAGTCAATCAAATTCCTGAAAGTGAAGTGGTCACACCATTCCGACCGAGAAGCCACCTGGGAGCGCGAGGATCACCTCCATTCCAAATATCCGGAGTTCTTTCAGTCCTAGATCTTGGGACGAGATCCTCTTGTAGTGGTGGAGTGTTGTAACACCCCGGATGTAACTGTCCAGATTTGTAACTCCATCTCTTGCCATTTTCGGCTATGTGTTATAATATTCCCTCCGTGGTTGGGTTTTTGTATTTCGTTTTGCATTTCGTTCATGTCATGCATTTCATATCATGTCATCATGTGCATGTCATTTGCATACGTGGTCGTCTCATGCATCCGAGCATTTTTCCCGTTGTCCGTTTTGCAATCCGACACTCCCACATGCACTGGCACACCCCCTCTTGTCTCTTTTTGTGAGCGGGTGTTAAACGTTCTAGGAATGGACCGAGTCTTGCCAAGTGGCCTTGGTACACCACCGGTAGACCACCTGTCAAGTTTCGTTCCATTTGGAGGTCGTTTGATGCTCCAACGATTAACCGGGTAACCACAAAGGCCTTTTGAGTGTTGCAGCCCAACACCCTCCAAACCAGCCCAATAACCCATCTAAGTCACTTCGATGCTCTCCGTCGTCGGATCATGATCGTGTGGGCGAAAACTACACCCCATTTGGAGTCTCATAGCTCCCTCTACCTATAAAGATGTGATTCCCCCCAAATTTTCGCGCAGTCCAACCCTAGCCCCGCTCCTCTAGCGCCACCGGACACGTCCGCGTCCGCCGGATGCGTCCGCCTCCGTCGCCCGACCACTCGCAGCACGCCACGTGGCACCGCCTCCCACGCCGCCGGCCCGTCCGGGCCCGAGGCCGGCCCCC
>NC_057807.1:153852139-153878921 GCF_018294505.1 Triticum aestivum
CCCGGCCCCGCCACCGCCGCCGCCAGCGCTGGATCCGGCCAGATCCGGCCGGCCCCATCTCCCCGGCTTCCTCTCCGGCCTCCTCCCTCCTCTCCGGCAGCTTCTCCGGCGACCCAGCTCAGGCCATCCTCGGTTTGTCTGCCACGAAGAACCCTAGATCTGGAATTCGCGAGGTGAAATACCACAAAGTCCCGGAGCTCCCTGTTATTTTCATGCCTTGTTCATAACATCATAACTTCATGCTCGATGCTCCGATTTGCGCATGTAATATATCAAAATGTTCCTCATGAGATGCTATTCATTTTGTTACCTTGTTCCATGTTTGTTTGCGTTCATGTTGATGCCTAAATCATCGTTGCAAAAGTTTTATATGATGTTTACTGCTGTCTGTTAACAGAACTTGATGCTGTCATTTTTGTTGCATTTTATGTGTGCATCTTATGAGCATCAGCTCTACATGTGTTTTGAACTATGCCATGCCTTATTAACAGAGGTTCTTGCCATGTATTTTTTGATTTATGTGGTGACTAGAACAAGCATGCAAACTAGGCTTCATGATGTTGCTGATTTCAGTCCCTGTTCTGCTGTTATTTTGGTGCCATGTAAACTTGATGCTACAGAGAGATCCATGCTTATTTTGAGATAGTTCGGTAAGGATGTTTTGAACATATGGTTATGCTATATCCATCCATGCCCCCGTTTGCAATTATGGAGTAATCTAGCATGTCATTTTCTTGCTCTACTTTTGCTATAAAATGTTCCTGGCAGATTGCTTACATGTTATTCAATTTTGCCAAGGTTGTTGTAGTTGATCCTTGCATGCTATGAGCTTGTTCTTGCCATGGATAGTTTCATAAGCATGTCTTATTACTGTTTCTATGCTTATCTTGCCATGCAATGACTTGTGGTGAGTGAATCTAGCTCGCACAGATGCCTTCATAATTCTGTTTGTCATGCTCTATTTTTCTGCAATTTCTAAATCTGTTAACGAAACTTGCTATGTTTACATGGGTGCCATCATATCTTCTGATCTTTTTTGGCTCATGATCAGTAAGGGACTTTTGTTCTATGCATCTAGTAGTATCATGCCATGCCTTAAGTTTCTATGATGTGTTCCTGTAGCATGATGTTTGCTTGCCCTAAACATTGCTTCTGGATGATGTTTCTGCCATGTTCAGTATTTTCACAAAGTCCGAGAAGTTGATATCTTTTGCACTATTGCCATGCTTGTTTGAACCTGTTATTTTGTGAATTAGCCGTAGCTCAGTGTTCATCTTTTGTCAAGACTCTCTTGTAGATCACTGCCATAGGCTTTGTTGCTACTTTGGGGTGATGTAGCATAGTTTCTTGTTGCATGCTAAGTAGCATCGTGCTGTTAATCGCAGAATTGTGTCATTCTTGTTTTGCTTGCCATTTGCAAACCGTGCATCCATTTTCGGTGATATTTATATCGATTTCAACCGAAATCATCTCATCTTTCTAGCGGCATACTTGGTTTGCCAAGTTGATGCTTTGTTCGTCATTTTTCCTTCTGGAGCCCGCATATGCATTGCATATCACATCTCGCATATCATGCCATGTATTGCATCATGTTGCTTGTGCATTGCACCGTGATTGATTGTGGTTCCATTGCTTGTGTTCTTGCTTTGGGTAGAGCCGGGAGACGAGTACGTGAATGAGGAACCTATTGAGTACGCTAATGAGGATCAAGCTTTCGACAACCCTGAGAACTTTGCAGGCAAGATGACCATACCCTCGATATCACTTCTATCTTTGCTTTGCTAGTTGTTCGCTCTATCGCTATGTTTTGCGCTACCTACCACTTGTTTATCATGCCTCCCATATTGCGATGTCAAGCCTCTAACCATCCTTTCCTACCTACCACTTGCTTTTGCTCAACCCCTCTTATAGCGTTGCTAGTTGCAGGTGAAGATGAAGTTTGTTCCTTGTTGGAACATGGATGTTTTGGGGATATCACAATATCTCTTGTTTAATTAATGCACCTATATACTTGGTAAAGGGTGGAAGTCTCGGCCTTATGCCTGGTGTTTTGTTCCACTCTTGCCACCCTAGTTTCCATCATACTGGTGTTATTTTCCTTGATTTTGCATTCCTTACGCGGTTGGGTGATTTATGGGACCCCCTTGACAGTTTGCTTTGAATAAAACTCCTCCAGCAAGGCCCAACCTTGGTTTTACCATTTTCCACCTAAGCCTTTTTCCCTTGGGTTTTCGCGAGCCCGAGGGTCATCTTTATTTTAAACCCCGGGGCCAGTGCCTCTGAGTGTTGGTCCAACCCGTCAGCCGCGGGTGGTCACCAGGGGCAACTCTGGGCTGGCCTATCGGAAGTTTGGACAATCCGGTGTGCCCTGGGAACGAGATATGTGCATCTACTATCGGGATTTGTCGGTACATTCAGGCGGCTTTGCTGGTCTTGTTTTACCATTGTCGAAATGTCGTGTAAACCGGGATTTCGAGATTGATCGGGTCTTCCTGGGAGAAGGTATATCCTTCATTGACCGTGAGAGCTTGTGATGAGCTAAGTTGGGACACCCCTGCAGGATATTATCTTTCGAAAGCCGTGCCCGCAGTTATGTGGTAGACAGGAATTTTTTAACGTCCGGTTATAGAGAACTTGACACTTGACTTCATTAAAATGCATCAACCGCGTGTGTAGCCATGATGGTCTCTTTTCGGCGGAGTCCGGGAAGGGAACACGGTTTGGGTTATGTATGAACGTAAGTAGTTTCAGGATCACTTCTAGCTTGTCGACCGATGCGTTGCTTCTCTTCTTGCTCTTACTTGCGTATGTTAGCCACCATATATGCTTAGTGCTTGTTGCAGCTCCACCACCTTACCCCTTTCCTACCCATGAGCTTAAATAGTCTTGAGCTCGCGGGTGTGAGATTGTTGAGTCCTCGTGACTCACAGATTCTACCAAAACAGATGCAGGTGCCGAGGATACCAGTTGAAGTGGCGCAACCGAGCGCAAGTGGGAGTTTGATGAGGACCTTGGTCGTTACTATGTTTCGTTTCCTGATGATTAGTAGTGGAGCCCAGTTGGGACGATCGGGGATCTAGCACTTGGGGTTATCTTCTTTTCATTTGGATTTGACCGTACTCGGTCTATGAGTGTATTTTGTATGATGCATGATTTTATTTATGTATTGTGTGAAGTGGAGATTGTAAGCCAACTCTCTTTATCCCATTCTTGTTCAGTACATGGGATTGTGTGAAGATGACCCTTCTTGCGACAAAACCTACAATGCGGTTATTCCTCTAAGTCGTGCCTCGACACGTGAGATATATCCCCGCATCGTGGGCGTTACACCGTAAGCCTTCTGTGGAGGTTATCTCGTTCAAAGCGTGTTTCCGGGTTGATGAATGCATCGTCATCCGGACTGTGCTCGTCCCGGGGCGGTTTGATGAGTTCGTCCCTCGGGATCATTGTGATTGGGTGTCTGCTCCAAGATGTGTTTGGCGTGACCTGGCTCATCCTGCTCCATTGCTGGGTCCATATGGTCGTTGTTGCCTTCGGAGTTGACTGGGGTGTCGATCTTTCTAGTGCTGTTATCGCTATTTTTACTGTTGCTAGACTTGGAGCGGCGTCTGCACCGTCATTTGGCTTTTGTCCGGGGGTTTATCCTCCGGTTTGTCGTCCTCCTCCTCCTTAGGCGTATCCACCACGTATATATCATATGACGAGGTGGCAGTCTAGTGCCCCATTGGTTCTGAATTGTCTCCTGCGCCGACGTGCATACCGTTGGTATCATCAGAGTCGAAGTCAAGCATGTCTGATACATCATCGAAAGTGGCTATGAGGTGGGTGGTGGGTGGGCAACGGATTTCTTTGTCGCCTTCTTCCCCCTTGAGCCGGACATAGCTCAGCCGAGAGTCTCCTAACAAAGAGAGAGACTTTAATGAGTTCAGTATGTCGCCAAATGGTGAGTACTAGAAGATATCCGCAGCGGTAAACTCCATTATCGGAGCCCATCCAGATTCGGCGGGCTCGGGGGTGCGCGGACGGGAACCTATAGCCGGACAGGAGTCCGGGAGTCCGGTGACGCAGGCTTCCTTGGGGGTGAAGCCTGTGTTCAGCTCTACCACCGATTGGTGTGCGGCCTCCGGGGTGGGATCCATCCACCCGTCCTTGGGCGGCGCAATCTGCCTCGGATTTAAGTCCGGGGCTCCTGTAGGGGTGATATCACGAGCATTTTTCGATAGTAGGTCTAAGCCGTGCTCATCGTGACTGTCCGCCGCTCCTGGCTCAGGCCCGAATCCGTTGAAGATCAACTCTCCGTGGATATCGGTCGTGCAATTCAGGTTTCCAAACCTGACCTGGTGGCCAGGGGCGTAGCTATCGATCTGCTCCAGATGGCCAAGCGAATTGGCCCGCAGTGCGAAGCCGCCGAACATGAAGATCTGTCTGGGAGAAAAGTCTCACCCTGGACCGTGTTTTTGATGATTGAAGGAGCCATCAAGTCTTGAAGTGACGACACAGAGGAACTCTCAATGAAAGCATCAATGTTGGTGTCAAAACCGACGGATCTCGTGTAGGGGGTCCCGATCTGTGCGTCTAAGGCTAATGGTAACAGGAGGCAAGGGACACGATGTTTTACCCAGGTTCGGGCCCTCTTGATGGAGGTAAAACCCTACTTCCTGCTTGATTGATATTGATGATATGAGTGTTACAAGAGTTGATCTACCACGAGATCGTAGAGACTAAACCCTAGAAGCTAGCCTATGATGATTATGATTCTGCCTCTAAGGACTAAACCCTTTCGGTTTATATAGACACCGGAGAGGGCTAGGGTTTACAGGGAGTCGGTTACAAAGAAGGAAATATAATATCCGGATTGCCAAGCTTGTCTTCCACGCAAAGGAGAGTCCCATTCGGACATGGGACAAAGTCTTGAGTCTTGTATCTTCACGGTCCAACAGTCCGGCCAGAGTATATAGTCTGGCTGTCCGGATACCCCCTAATCAATGACTCCCTCAGGGGTACCCAGACTTGCCTGCCTGTGGCCCATGGCGTGGCTCCATCAATGGCATAGTACGGCCTAGCTTTGACATCGACAACTCAAGACCCTCGCGAGGGGCCAAGCCTCGCGAGGCAGACGACACCAAGACCTCCGAAAGGAGCAGCCTCCTCGGGTTGGCTCCTGAGGAGCAGAGATTTCCATGCAAGCCTCACCTCATGAGGTTCGGGTGACGTGAGCCATGATGACCAAGGCCAGGCGGGTGCCAGCGGGCACAATGTACCAGTTTCCTCTTTGGTTCTAAGGAGGCAAGCACAGGCGCGAAGTCCCAAGGAATCAGCCAAATGTTTCCATTTCTGTGCAACAAGACCAAGACCGCCAGGACGGCAAGGTGGAGGTCATCACTTAGCCCACCGCGGCGTCACGGCCAGAGGCTTTTGTAGGCAAAGACTACTTTCGTCAGGATAAGGTGTACTAGTTGTCTCCCTTTGAATTTGGCCGTTGTGGGATCCCTTCCTGCCTTCATTTGGGAAGAGGACCAAGGCCACTATAAATAGGACCTAGCCATCACCATAGAGGAGGATTGGATCCACTCCACCATGACCAGCTCACCAGCTCCCTTGAGCTCAAGAACACACCTCCTGAGTTGGTTCTCCACTGTAACAGTTCATCCTCAGCCCCTTGAGGCCAATCCACCACAAAGTAGGAGTAGGGTTTTACACTGCAAGGTGGCCCGAACCTGGGTAAAACTATTGTGTCCCCTTTCCCTTGAGTTCGACAAGCTAGGCTGCGAGATTGGCGAGTAGGCAGACTGGGGAGGTTGAGTTCTTCGCACGCACCCCAGAGATCGAACCTCTCAAGGGTTTGCGGAACCCGAAATCTGACAAATTCCTTCAGATCAAACTTCTTGTCTATATATCTTCAACAGATGTAGCTTTTTATTCTCTGCAACGTAGATATGCTTCGGTGAAGTTCCTCGAACTCGGCACTAGAGACAACATTCTCTTCGGTTTCCGTATGGACTATTTCTCTATGTATTCACTAGCAAACAAATTAGTCCATACCAGTTTCTGTCAACAACCTCCAAAACATAGGTAGGCAAATATTGCACCAACACCCGTGCACTCGGACACATTAAACACCCGACTGAAGTCACCTTCAGGATTGCTATGAGATTAGCTTGACATCCCTCTATGGGTTAACTTGGCCCTTCGACTAGGCTCCAAGGTGCATGCATCGTAAACTTGGACTCCAGTGATGACCTACGCTAGCATTCCCCTGGGATAAGGAATGGCATCTCCCCAGAGAGTCAGACCACGCGCTGGCGTCGTAACTCGGGTTTTATGGCATGCCAACATTCGGACCTCAAGTCTATCTATCCCGAGAGACATATGAATGCCACCAAGTTTTTTTCGGTGATCAACAACTTCTGATCACTCGGAAAACCTTTTAATCCAGAATATGTTATATTTTCATCCAAGACATGGCAGATTACTATTCGGAGACATATTCTGAGTGCCCCTGAAGCACTCGGACCGAACCCAAAAACACAATCTGCTTGTCCTGCGAAACCTCAACCGATTTGGGGGCTAATGATGAGGTCACCTACTACAGGTATGGTCAAGGACCTGACATCTAAGGCCCACCTAGGGCCCCACACCCTCATTGGTAGGTGATGCTGGGCTAACCCAGTGTAGTATGATCTTTCATGATTGGAGGGATTCCCACGATGAACACGAAGAACACGAGGGGGGAAACACTAGAGAGATGAGAGGAAATACCCAAGAACAAGTCCAATCACACATCCGCTAGACTAACAAACACATAGATCCACAAGATACAAGAACAACAAAGGGAAGATACAAGGTAAAGTTCATCTCCAAGAGGAGGCCTTGAATCCTTGACGGATCTTTCCATGAGGGGCCTCGATGATATCCCGTAGGATCTTCTCACATGGAGGTCCTGAACTCCATGGTAGTGGTAGTCTCTCTCTCTCTCTCTCTCTCTCTCAAGAGTGGAGTGGTAGGAGCAAAGCTCCCCTATGAATGAGCTACCATATTTTCTCTCCCTAGAAAGGAGGTGGAGGTGGTCTATTTATAGTCCAAGCCACGAAGGAGTAAGTAGGAGAGAGATACAAGGCCAAAGGCCCAGCTGCGCATAGGTAGTGTCGGACGTCCGGTCGCTCGCGAGGGTCCGGACGTCCAGTGGGCGTCGTACTTTCAATGATTCTTCTTTGTAAAGGAGACACCGGATATCCGGTGGGCGTCGAACGTCCGGTGACTAGGACTTGTCGGACGTCCGGTGGGCGTCGGTCGTCCGGACGATGTATCACGCATTAGCTGTAGTTCTTCTCGCCATCTGGCATGAGTCAGGTACCGGATGTCCGGTGTCATCCGGGCGTCTGGTGGTTGTAGCTTGTAGCCACTCCGTTTCTTCCGTCTTCTCTTCCACGCTTCCCCCACGGATGGTGTAGGTGTTACTTGGCGCTTGCACTCCTCGTCATCGTCCGTTAAGTTCCGGCAATACCTATGCATGAACATGAGAGGAATGTCAAGTAGTATACCATTGAAGGGGTCAAGTGAACATGTGTAAAGGAGATGATTCACCTTTATGTATGTGAAGTAGTGGTCGCATGTGTCACTTGCCAAACAGGCTCTTGACATGGTGATGTCCATAGGATGTTCTGCATCATCTCCCCCCCCCCCAGCGGGAAAGATCCAACCTCGAATCGAAAACCAAATCACCATTGGAAAGAGATGGCTTCGCCATGTAGAAGTGGACGATCACCAAGTACTCATCATCTTCAAACTCGAAATGGGCACTCTCCATTGTCGCACCATCTAGTGATTCCTTCAAAAGGAGCAAGGATAACAAACACTTGGAAAAACAAATGTGGTTAGCGTTAGTGCAAAACCAAACATTCAAGTGGTGATTCACCCAAAAAGTGTCATCATCAAGCATAGCATATGGTGTGACAAAGAATTGTGACATGGCATGTAAGCACATAAATTGAGCACAATCAAGGACATCATGGAAACAAGCATGTAAATGTGAGGTAGTGATGCAAATATGTGTGACAAGAGAATAAGCATATACCTCAAGGTTGTTGCAAACATGCATCAAGAGCTCAACAAATGGTCTATGGTAGGCATAGGAATCATTCACAACACCAAAGAAGATGAGATGTCTATACACATGGGTCAAGTGCAAGACAATCCAAGCATAGCGTGCGTAGGGTGTAGTGAAGATAGTGTGGCAGTCAACACAATATAAAAAGCAATTGTTCATCATGTGTGAGGCAATCAAGACAAGCATGTAGCAATCAATGGGATATGGAATATGTGAAGAAATGACATTGTTGCAACCAACCGTATGATAGGAGAAAGTAATCAAAGAATTGGGTGCAACACACAAGGCTATATATCATGAAGCATGGAAATGTGAAAATGGCACGTCGATGCAAGATCTCTAACATGTGTGCGATATGTCAAGGTGCAAGCAACACATGAAGTATGATCCACAACATTCATGCTCATGGTTTGGAGGTTCTCAAAAGAGAAGGATATCACCTTGAAAGCATGTCCTTGTGCGTCCTTCATAATGGCGAAGTGGTAGTAAATGCGTTGTGGAAGCGTCGTGATCAAAGGTGATTCTCTCTCAAGAGCTTGAATGGTCAACTCACGTGAACTGGAAGTCGACACGAAGTCCAACTTTTCTACACATACACACAACAAAGCAAAGAATGTATGTGCATGGTAGATAAACATAGCATCCATTATGATGGTTGATACGTCTCCAAGTATCTATAATTTTTGATTGTTCCATGTTGTTATATTATCATCCTTGGATGTTTTATAATCATTTTATAGTCATTTTATATCATTTTTGGTACTGACCTATTGACATAGTGCCAAGTGCCAGTTGTTGTTTTCTGCATGTTTTTTTACATTGCAGGAAATAAATACCAAACGGAGTCCAAACGCAGTGAAACTTTTTGTGGATTTTTTTGGACCAGAAGACATCCAGTGGGTCGGAGAAGCACCTGGGGGTGCTCCGAGGGGAGCACAACCCACCAGGGAGCGCCTGGGAGCCCAAGCGCGCCCAGGTGGGTTGTGCCCACCTCGGGTGCCTCCTGAACCGCCTCTTTGCTCTATAAATACCCCAATATTCCAGAAACCTAGGGGAGTCGACGAAAATCAGTTCCAGCTACCGCAGAGTCCAGAACTACCAGATCCAATCTAGACACCATCACACAGGAGTTCTTGAAGCCCATTGGTGCCTCTCCGATGATGCGTGAGTAGTTCTTTGTAGACCTACGGGTCTGTAGTTATTAGCTAGATGGCTTCCTCTCTCTCTTTGGATTATCAATACAATGGTCTCTTGGAGATCCATATGATGTAACTCTTTTTGCGTTGTGTTTGTTGGGATCCAATGAACTATTAGTTTATGATCAGATCTATCTTTTTATCCATGAAAGTTATTTGAGTCTTCTTTGCTCTCCTATATGCATGATTTCTTATAGCCTCGTATTTCTTCTCCAATAGTTGGGTTTTGTTTAGACAACTTGATCTATTTATCTTGCAGTGGGAAGAGGTGCTTTGTGATTGGTTCAATTTTACGGTGCTTGATCCAAGTGATAGAAGGGGAACCGACATTTATGTATCGTTCCCATTGATGGGTTCTATTTCTATGTAAATAGATTTTGTCTACATCATGTCATCATTCTTATTGCATTACTCCATTTCTCCATGAACTTAATACACTAGATGCATGCTGGATAGCGGTTGATGTGTGGAATAATAATAGTAGATGCAGACAGGAGTCGGTCTACTAATCTTGGACGTGATGCATATATAATGATCATTGCCTGGATATCCTCATGATTATTCGAAGTTCTATCAATTGCCCAACAGTAATTCGTTTACCCACCGTTTGCTATTTTTCTTGAGAGAAGCCACTAGTGAAACCTACGCCCGCCGGGTCTCTTCTTTAATATATTTGCCGTTGAGATCTATTTCCTTTGATTTTATTTTCAGATCTATTAAACCAAAAATACAAAAATACCTTTCTGCACTTTATTTTATTTGGCGTTCGATCTATCAATTATTACAACTTTCTCCTGTCCTCGTGCCAGTTTCTGGCGCCGTTACCTGGAAGGGATTGACAACCCCTTTAACACGTCGGGTTGTGAGTATTTTTTATTTGTGTGCAGGTGTTGTTTACGTAGTGTTGCTTGGTTCTCCTACTGGTTCGATAACCTTGGTCTCACCACTGAGGGAAATACCTACCGTCACTGTGCTGCATCATCCCTTCCTCTTTGGGGAAATACCGATGTAGTCTAGCAGACATCAATGGTTCTCTTCTTTTGCATATAACCATTAGTAGCAAAAGTGCATGAATAATATGATGCGACAATGTGCATATTCATGTCACTAGGCATATGCTGCAAGGAGGGAACACAAGCATGCTTCACAAGAATTATGTCAAAATCTCCAAATATATGTGAGAATGCTATGGGGGCAAACTCATTATCAAGACTAAATGTATTGTGGCACTCAATACATGCCAAATCATCTAGCATGAGAGAGGCAACACATGGAGATATATGACAATAAGCAATAGCAATCATGTGCAATGGTTGTCATCAACCGCAAGAAACAAGCAGGTATAAATCATCGATGATTCAACAAGGCAAGCAATCATAGTAATCAAGTCATGCAAACTAGTGGAGCGAAGATGCAACACACTAGAGGAAATCATGGCAATCATGTCATGTGAGCAAATAATAGGCATAGACAATGAACATGACATATCACAAACACGAACACAAAGCAAGATCATAGTATTATCATAGGAATGGGGCACAAAGCAAACATGGCAATAACAAGTGATATCTCCACCAAGCTTGCAAATTCACATGCAAGTACGAGAATCAATCATCATGTGTAATGCAAAGCATGGGTCAAAAATGCATGTCAAGGTCATAGTAATGAGCATATCATGCAAAGTGAACATGGCAATATGGGCAAATGACACATAATGGACAATAAGCCATAACCATGTGAGGGCCATCTAGAAGAAATGCACGAAGTTGGTACGCAATTGAAATGGTGTGAAAACCAATCCGCGGGATCCCAAGTGAATGTTGCTCTCTAGAGCTTGTTTTGTCAACTCATCGGATTGTGAGGTTGACAAGTAAGCATGGGTACCTACACAACAAATACACAAACGAAAGAAATGGTGTGTGTGGTAAATGTACACATCATCCAGCATGATGTGTATGTGCACGTGTGAGTTAGCAAAAGATAAGCAATGCTCAAAGAAATTTGATGCATGGTATAAGAACATGTCATCCATCATAAAAGAATAGTTGTTATGTATAAGAAGATGGGGACACAAATTGAGCATGCAAGTGCATGGCACAACAATAGCATTATCATTCATGGGGAGCATATTGTGCACATAATTATTGGGATCATGCAATGGATGGGATTGATCAAAATCTCCTAACAAGTATGAGGAAACTATGGGGGTATCCTCATGAGCAATATCGGAAACATCATATGCAGAATATGAACAACATCCAAAAGAATGCATATCCGAAACTAGTTGGTCATGGCATGGCATATGATTGAGATGATGCAAAGGGAGCATATGAATATCATCACAAGAGAAACAGATGCCAATAACCATGGGCTTGTCATCTATGTCATATGTGCAAATTGGGTTTATTTTTATGGCATGTGCATAGTTACTACGAAGAGATTGCAAATTGGACATATTGTTGATCTCATGCATAGCATATGACAAGTCAAGCGGACTATCAAACATGATGTGACCGAGAGAATTATCACAAGAGATCCTATGTAACATGGCATCACAACTAATAGACTCAACATGGCAATCATCAAACTCATCATAAATGGGTAAATCATCGCATGGGGAAGTCACACTAGCATGAAGCATGGTAATAGGTTGATCCACATCATGCAAGCAATCAATGTCAAGAATGTCCATGATGGGACGAGAGTGTAGCGACCAGACCTTAAACAGTCTGATCTCTGTGCATCAATGTCATCCCTGGATCGGTAATGCTGACACAAACAGTACTTGAGGATTTATAACAGAGTAGCAATCACACACTTATTACATCGAATGTCTCAAAAGAGAACTTATTACAATAATATGGCTTAAGGCCATCTAAAGTCGCTAACAACGGAAGGCTTGGAAGATAAAGTGAGTTCATCAACTCCAACGGCATCACTGAGTGAAAGACAACGACCAATGGCATTTTACTCGTCTTCCGAAAAGTTTGCAACATGAACGTTGCAGCCCGAAACGGGTCAGCACATGGAATATGCTGGCTATGTAACGCATAGAGTAATGAACAGAAATAATGCTATCACTATATGCATATATTGCTGGTGGAAAGCTTTATGGTTTCAGTTTTGCGTAAAGCCAATTTTCCCCTACAACGAAGGAATAAATTTTATTTAACTATCATGGTGGTTCTTAAACATTGAGAAGGTTCCTCCAACTCAATCCCAATTAAGCATCATCATTAAACCCAATCAAATTATATTAGAGTGATGAGATCAACACGATAATCCAAGAACTAGATACTCAAAACGTCCATAACCGGGGACACGGCTAACCATGATTAGTTTGTACACTCTACAGAGGTTTGCGCACTTTTCCCACAAGACTCGGATACATCCATGGTCGAAGAATTGAGACACATTCTTTCTGAACAATAACTCTTTACTCTGGGTGGACAGTTACACCTACTTTCCCCTACATCTGCTAGCCCACCACTGAAAGAGGTCTTGCAACATACTCAACTATGCTAGAGCCCATAATAGCTTGTGGCTACACACGGAAGTTTCTAGCATGAATAATATTATGATCCCTTTGAGCCTGGGTGGTGGACCGTAGGATGATCACACGGGTAATCCGGGATATCCTAGGACAACACTGGATTCTTCAGGTGCCCTAACAACCACTGGGTACTCCAGGGTGCCTCAAGCAATCCACCCAGATGTGTATTGAAGTAGCCACCTTAAGTTAACCATTAATTAACAATACTCACATCTGTCATGAATCACTCGAACCAAACCATGTCTACAAGCATCGCATAGCAATATAAGCAACATAAAAGTAACTCCCAAAGGTTTGAGAATAAACAGGTAAATAGGTACTACCTCATCTACTTCCCAAAACACACATGTTAGTTGTCACACCCTAGCTAGTCATGCATTAGAGTGTTGCATCATGTTTACTCTTTCATCAGAAACTTGAAATGGGGATGACGGAACCCCCAGTCCCCTCTGAAACCAACTAGGGTTACTAAAATAATTTTCAATGAACCTGAAATGCCCTTCTAAAATGCCCATCATTTTTGTCTTGGTTCAGAACCTCTGCCAAAAATGGTGCACATTTTCCTAGGCCATCCTAGGGTTTTTGAATTAAATCATAAATATTTGAATTTGGGCATTTAAAATAATATAAAATATTTAAATGCTCAAATATCTCCAAACTAAAATGTTTCATGTTGGAAATAATCCAACTATGGGCCAGGAATAGTTTGGTGATTTTTGAAGTTGCCTAGGTATTTTATTTAATTCAACAAAGTTGCAGATATATTAAATAAAAACAGAAACAGAAAATAAGGGGGAAAACCTACCTGGCGCCACCGCAGGCCCACCAGCCAGCCCACCTGGCCGGCCCAGCCCGGCCACCGCTCCAGCGAGCTGCTTGGCTCGCCAGGCAGGCAGCCAAGGTGCTCGGCGGCGGCACCGCAGCTCGCCACGCAGCTGCTCGCCGCCTCGCCGCCTCCCTCGCCCGGCTAACGCCGTGGATCGGCCTCTCTCTCTCCCCCGAACCCCCCAGACACCCCCTCTCCTCTCCAGCTCCTCCCCCTCGCACGCCCCAGCCATGGCCGACGCCATCGCCGCCACCCCCTCGCCGTAGCCACGCCCTCCGACCACCCCACGCCGTCTCACCGTGTCCAGGAGCTCCGCCGCTGTCCACTTCATCGAGCAGCCGAGCCCCGAGCGCTCGCAACGCCCGAGACCACCGCACCGACCTCGCCCGAGCTCACCGTCGCCGGAGATCCCCTTCAACGCCGTCGTCGCTCCGGTCCATCTCCGGCCGCACCAAGGACTCCGTCGCACTCACTGTGAGCTTAGCCATCTTCCCCTCCCTTCCGTTCTTGCTCCCGAGCCGTGTAGCAACCTCCCGGAGCTCAACCGCACCCACCGCCGTGGAGCTCGTCGCTGACGTGCTCCCGATCATCCTCCGGCCACAAGATGGTGTCCATCTTGCTCACCGCGTTCCACAGCACCTAGCTAGCCACTCCACGAGCCTCACCGAACCCTCTAGCACCAAGTTCACCTCCGACCGAACCTCGGTGGCCGCCAAAGTCGTCGCCGGCGTCGACTCCGGCCACCCCGACCCCAACGGACTCCGCCAAGAGCTGCGGGTTGCCCTCAGCTCCACTCCGGTGGCCTCCGCGATCCATTTGGTGGCCGAAACGACCAAAATCACTTCCGCCGCCGCGTCGGGCTCGCCGGCGACTAAACGCCGGCAGCCGACATTGACTTTGACCACGGGTGGGCCCTGGTTGACTCCTCTGAGTCAATGACAGGTGGGGCCCAGCCCTGTTAATTAAACAGGATTAGTTTTAATTAAGTTTTAATTAAAATAATCACCCTGACACGCGGGACCCACTGTCAGGTTTGACCTGGACCAGTTCCGTTGACCTGCTGACGTCACACTGACGTCAGGCTGACGCAGTAATTGAATTTCTGGATTTAAATTAAATCAGGAAATTCCAGAATATTATTTAAACTTCAAAAATTCATAACTTTTATTCTGTAACTCCAAATTGGACAAATTATATATGAAAAATGATCAGAAAAATCCAATCTATCCATCTGTACTATTTTCATGCATGATCAAACAAGTTAAATTGATGTTTTAATCAGAACAAGGAAAAGCACTTTAAACGGCCATATTTGAATTTGAAATTTGAATCTTTGATTTAAATTTGCTCAAACCCTTCTGGTTTTAGTTGCATTAGCCCAACACACTCATATTGCCATGTTTCATGCATGCATCATATTGTTGCATATTGTTTGGTAATGTTGTGTATCGGTGCTCTCTGCGGCAGGTTCCGTCCCCGAAGAGTACCCTGATTACCCTAGCGAAGAACCGTATCCGTGCAACGAACCATCAGGCAAGCAACCAACCATTTGATCATATCGATACAATCCCATGTTCTCGCTCCTGCTCTCTTTTACTGCATTAAGACAACGCGATTCAAACTGCTGTGTGCTACGGTAGTTGAACCCATTTCCTCTGCGTGACCTGTCATTGCCACAGTAACTAGATGAAACCCACTAGCATGTGTAGGAGTTGATTGAGCCTATGTATGTGTTGTTCCTACCTTGCTATGCCTGCTATGCTTAGAGTCGTGTCAGGTCTGGTTCATCTGGGTGATGGACTAGAGTGAAATGATTATGTCGGTAATGAGAGTGGTGTGGTGAACACGATTTGGTAAAGGTATCGATGAGAGGCCATGTAGGAGTACATGGTGGGTTGTTTCATTGAAGCCGACCTTAAGCACTGAGATCTGTATGTGTGATTTAAGAATCAGCTACTACCATACATTGGGCCCTGAAATATGACCCCGCTCGACTTCTTATTCACCCTAGCTCTCTGTCCAGGAGTTGCAAGTAGTTTCTGGTGTTTGTAGCCTACTGGAGGCCGTGGACAGCGCTGACCGTAGGGGTGGGCTGTGATGCGGTAGGTACGTGGCACGGTGTACCGAATACCCGTTAGGTATCTCGGGAACCCTGTTCACATCGTTCGGGGCCGTATGGGAAACCTCGGCCGGACTCCCTGCGGATGGAACTTGAATAGGCGATAAACCTGGACTAGAGGCTTAAGTGTTTAGGTAGGTCGTGGTCTACACCCACGTCGGCTTTCGCTTGAAGTCTGCCGAGCACATGTCGTGTGCAGACGCTAAGTGGTGGAAACATGTATGACGAAGTACACCCCTGCAGGGTTAACATGATCTATTCGAATAGCCGCATCCGCGGTAAAGGACTACTTGGTTGCCTATACAGTTCATAGACAAGTAAATGGAAACTACTAAAAGCCTCAAGATAAGAGTGAGTGCCGAGGATGGCCCTTCCGTAGGAAGACGGAGGTGGATCCTCGGTAGTGTATTGAAGTGGTGAGTAGTGGACTCGTGTGCGCAAAACTATTTCAAGTTGGAGTATCGTAGGATAGCCTAGCCAAGAGTCAAAGCTGGCTTGCTGCAATAACTCCACCAACCCTTCTTGATACTGTGCATGTATGTAGGTTCTGATGTAAGTCTTGCTGAGTACCTTTGTACTCATGTTGCTATAATCTACATTTTTACAGAAGACGCTGCAACCCCTTCTGATGGGTTCTATGTAGACGTTGACATCAACGAGTAGGCTAAAGACCCAGGTGGTGACCCTGAGCTTGTGATGGACCACGTAGTATAGTTAGGCTTCCAAGCCTCTTTTATTTTACTAGTTGTCTGTACCCAGACAAAGTACTTCCGCTGTTGGCTTGTATGACTGTATGACTTGTATGTTGGGTCGTGAGACCCGTACCTTTGTGTATGATATGTATGCTTCGTTGTATTTGCACATATCGAGCATATTGTGTGTATGATTGAAATGCTTGGTATGTGTGGGATCTGACTATCTAGTTGTTTATCTTTAGTAGCCTCTCTTACCGGGAAATGTCTCCTAGTGTTACCGCTGAGCCATGGTAGCTTGCTACTGCTCTGGAACACTTAGGCTGGCCGGCATGTGTCCTTCTTCGTTCCTGTGTCTGTCCCTTCGGGGAAATGTCACGCTTTGAGTACCGGAGTCCTGTTAGCCCGCTACAGCCCGGTTTACCGGAGTCCTGCTAGCCCAGTGCTACAGCCCGGACCCACTTGCTGATGACCGACACGTTCGAAGCTGGGTCATGGATGCCTGTCCCTGTAAGTCTGTGCCGCTTTGGGTTTACGACTAGTCATGTCAGCCCGGGCTCCTTATCATATGGATGCTAGCGACACTATCATATACGTGAGCCAAAAGGCGCAAACAGTCCCGGGAAAAGGTAAGACGACACCCGTGGGAATACCGTGCGTGAGGCCGCAAAGTGATATGAGGTGTTACCAGCTAGATCGATGTGACATCGAGTCGGGGTCCTGACAGCGTTGGCATCAGAGCCGGACTGCCTGTAGGTTCTCCAAGCCAAACTGGTCGATGTTGAGTCTAGAAATTCTTTAGTTATATGTAGGGGAATTGTTTGTGGGATGGAACGTAAGGCTCTTTTTACTCCTTATACCTTATGACTTTCTGATCTGAGTCAGTCCATTCTTCCACCGGGGGTTAAGGAATTAGGATCTATTCTCTCTATCAGGATCACGTGTTACTAATCAGTAGTACCTTATAAGTTTGATGGATACAAGCCTAGTTCAGTTCTACTACCACATTATGTTGCCAGAATAGTTTCAGAACTTTGATATGGTGATGTTGAGTGTCTACGAAATCCTTTGTCAAATGTCTCAAAATCCTTTTTGAGCATTTACAGCTGTTATGCTGCCAAAATTTTGCTAGAAATTCTAATGCCTTTGCATTATGATTGTGCTTTCAGATGGCCACTCGCGACCTTAATCAAGTGGTTCGCCTGACTCGATGCCTAGATGTACCCGGCCATACTGCTAAGTTGGT
Source organism: Triticum aestivum (assembly GCF_018294505.1). Lineage (NCBI taxonomy): Eukaryota > Viridiplantae > Streptophyta > Magnoliopsida > Poales > Poaceae > Triticum > Triticum aestivum. Next base: position 153,869,879 of record NC_057807.1, read on the forward strand.
CAGGGTAATGACTGAGGCTGGATACCGCTGGTATCCTGAGTACACGGTCGAAGAGCAATTCCGGGACTTCAATCAAAGCCAGTATCTCTGCACTGTCAGGATATTTCCATCTTATCCTGGATCCACCGAGCCTCTTCACTGTTCCTATGGACTCGGGGTTACTATTGAGATGGCTGTGCAGGACGCCGCCTACTCTATGATGACCATTATGCGAGTCAGATCTGGTTTATTCCGGGACTCTGACTTCCGGTATATGCCAGGATCACTTCCGGGAGCACAAGGGTATCTCCAGGCTATCTATGCTGACTCCACTCAGGAGGATTCACGGACTCGCACCACTGCTGAGATGCTCGAGGATAAGGACCGTGAAAATCGGGCCTTGAGGCTAGAGCTCTTCAATACCCGTGCTGACCACTGGGCCACTTTGACTCGGTTCGCACCGGCAGTGCAAGCTGGATTCTCAGATATGCGCGATCTCTATCCTGTGAGATCTGCTCTGCCAGACGTGATGGTTTGGCGTGATGTAGGAGGCATCACCCCACCTCGCGGTCCCCGCAGGCCACCCTTTGTTGGTCCAAGGCCTCATCCTAGCCCCTATGGTCCACAAGCTCCGCGAGACCGTCTGTTTCCGGATGATCATGTTGAACTTCCAGGCTATGGAGGTGACTTCTACGAGGACTACTACGGATCGGTCTGAGTTAGGGGTAGTATCACTAGTTCGCACTAGCCGTGTCGTCTATCGTCCTGCGTGACTCGTGGGATATGACCTAGTTTGTACTCTTTCCGGAGGTGTAGAAAAATAATGTATAGGAGCTTGGAATGCCCCCGATGAGATGTAATCCTTTTCTCACCCTAATAGTACTTCGTTTGGTCTTGTACTAAACCTTGTATGGTGTGTATGACGATGGAATAAAAGAAGCAGTTTCTGTATTTACCATGTCATACGGATGATCATCTTACATTCCGAGTTATTCCTTACATTATGTATCCTTGTCGGAATTTTACCATCCTGACTAAATCATTGTCTTGTTTACCTAGGATGGTCAACACGCGCGCTAACACTGCTTCCCAAGAGCAGGCCGAAGGCAGTGAGGGCAGGAATGAAAATCTTCCTCATCCTCCTTCACTAGCCGAGGTTATGATGGAAGCTGAGAGAAACAAGCGGGAGACAAACCATTTGTTGGAGCGTATTGAACAGAATACAGCACACCATCAGAGGGCTAATGTGGTGTCACTCAGTGATTTTATCAAATTGCATCCACCCACGTTCCACCACTCCGTCGAGCCTCTCGACGGTGATGACTGGCTTCGCAGTATCTCTCACAAGCTGCGTTCCGCGCTAGTAGCTGAGGCTGACAAGGTCACCTTTGCTGCATATCATCTTGAAGGCCCCGCCAGTCTATGGTGGGAGAATTATGGAGCCATGCGCCCAGCGGGCCATGTCACTACTTGGGCTGAGTTCAGCGAGGCTTTCCGTGAACATCACATTCCGGAGGGTCTCATGGACCGTAAACGTGAGGAATTCTGCAATTTCACCCAAGGCCGACTTTCTGTGGATGTCTATAGCAGGGAGTTTGGTAATCTCGCCCGATATGCAACTGAGGAAGTGTCTACTGACGCCAAGAAGCAAGCAAGGTTCCGTAAGGGCCTTAGTCCTGAGCTTCGCCGCGACCTCCGTCTGCATGAGTGCACATCTTTTTCGAAACTTGTCAACAAAGCCATCAGTGCTGAAACTGGTCAGACTGACTATGACGCAACACGCAAGCATGGCCGTGACATGGGTTCCTCATCCGGTGCTGGTCCTCAAAAGCGCCGCGTGTGGGTACCCAACACCGCCCTGCCACCCAGGTTCACACCGAGGCCATCCTTCCAGGCGCCTCGCCCTGTTCAACAGTCTGCTCCAACCAAGCCCTATGGGGGTCCAACCAATAATGCTCCTCCACGTACCAGTTCCGTGACTTGTTTCAAGTGTGGGGAATCTGGCCACTATATGCGTGAGTCTCCCCAGACCAACCCCAATCAATCTGCTAAAGCTGTTGGCCGTGGCAAGCCGACAGGGAAAGTGTTCCACGCCAAGCCGGTCACCGCTTCACGTGGCCATGTCAACTGTATCTCTGCCGAAGAAGCTCAAGAGGATCCCAACGTCGTTCTCGGTATGCTTCTTGTTAATTGCCACCCGGCATCTGTTATTTTCGATACAGGAGCCTCTCATTCTTTTATATCTGAAAACTATGCTCGCTTGCATAACGTCGCATTCGGTGATATGCCAACCTCTATGGTAATTCAAACTCCGGGATCCAAATGGCAAACCTCTAGAGTAAGCCATGGAAATGAAATCCAAGTCGACAGACTTGTTTTTCTCGCATCTTTGATAGCCCTTAAATCTTCAGATATTAATATCATTTTGGGTATGGACTGGATGTCAGCTCATCAAGCCAAAATTGATTGCTTCTCTAGGACTGTTCAACTCACCCATCCTTCGGGGAAGATAGTCAATGTCTTGACCCGAATAGCCAAGCGACAATTATACTCTCTTAACGCCAGCCCTTTGCCAGACCTTGAGGACGTTCCGGTAGTCCGTGACTTCCCGGATGTCTTTCCAGAGGAATTGCCAGGTGTTCCACCTGACAGGGATGTTGAGTTCGTAATAGACCTCATCCCCGGAACCGTTCCGATTGCTAGAAGACCCTACAAGATGGCACCCCTAGAACTAGCCGAGCTCAAGAAACAACTCGATGAGTCCTTGAAAAAGGGTTTCATCCGACCTAGCTCATCTCCGTGGGCTTGCCCCGTCCTATTCGTCAAGAAGAAGGATGGTACGGACCGGATGGTTGTAGATTACCGACCTGTCAATTTGGTCACCATCAAGAACAAATATCCACTTCCCAGGATCAACGATCTGTATGATCAGCTCGCTGGATCCTCAGTCTTCTCCAAGATGGATTTGAGGTTGGGATACCATCAAATCAAAATCAGAAACGGGGACATTCCTAAAACGGCCTTTGTTACTCGCTATGGCCAATACGAGTACACCGTCATGTCCTTCGGTTTAACCAACGCTCCAGCCACTTTTTCTCGGTTAATGAACTCAATCTTCATGGAGTATTTGGATAAATTCGTCGTAGTTTATCTCGATGATATACTCATCTACTCCAAGAACGAGGAAGAACATGCCGAACATCTAAGGCTAGTGTTGAAGAAACTTTGAGAGCATCGCCTTTATGCCAAATTTTCGAAATGTGAATTCTGGTTGTCAGAAGTGACCTATCTGGGTCATGTAATATCTGGTAAAGGTATTGCTGTTAACCCTGAGCGAGTTCAAGCCGTCCTTGATTGGACTCCACCTGAATCGGTCAAGCAAGTTCGGAGTTTTCTAAGCTTAGCGAGCTATTGCCGTCGCTTTGTCGAGAACTTCTCCAAAGTTGCCAAACCTCTAACCGAACTCCTCAAAAAAGATAAGAAGTTCGAATGGACTCCACAATGTGAGCACAGCTTTCAGGAACTGAAAAGACGCCTGACCTCTGCTCCCGTGCTGGTACCGCCAGACTTCTCCAAGGACTTCGTTATCTACTGCGACGCCTCGCGACAAGGACTAGGTTGCATTCTCATGCAAGATCGACACGTAATTGCTTACGCTTCACGGCAATTGCACCCACATGAGGAGAATTATCCTACTCATGATCTAGAACTTGCAGCCGTAGTCTATGCACTTAAGACCTGGCGACATTACCTCCTCGGTAATCGTTGCGAAATATTCACTGATCACCAAAGTCTGAAGTATATTTTCACCCAACCGGATTTGAATCTCAGGCAGAGACGTTGGGTTGAATTGATCACAGACTTCGACTTAGGAATAACCTATACCCCAGGGAAAGCCAACGTCATGGCTGATGCGCTAAGTCGTAAATCTTATTGTAACAACCTGATGTTACAACAAAGTCAACCGCTTCTCCATGAGGAATTTCGGAAGCTTAACCTTCACATTGTTCCTCAAGGTTTTCTTTCCACCTTGGTAGCAAAACCTACTCTTACGGATCAAATCATCGCTGCCCAAAAGCGAGATAAGGGAATATCTAAAATCAAAGAGAACATTGCTAGCGGAGGTGCTAGTTGTTTCTCCACAAATGATCATGGTGCTGTGTACTTTGAGAACCGTCTAGTAGTTCCCAAGAACCAGCATCTACGGCAGCTGATCCTTAAGGAGGCTCATGAATCTCCTCTCACCATTCATCCCGGTAGTACTAAAATGTATCAGGACCTACGCCAGAGGTTCTGGTGGACTAGGATGAAGAGAGAAATCGCTCAGTATATTGCAAATTGCGACGTCTGTCGTCGTGTAAAAGCAGAGCATCAACAGCCTGCTGGCACCCTTCAACCCTTAGCTATTCCTGAATGGAAATGGGATAAAATTGGTATGGATTTCATTACCGGTTTTCCCAGGACCAAGAGAGGGAATAATGCTATTTTCGTCGTGGTCGATCGTCTTTCCAAAGTAGCTCATTTCTTACCTGTTCGTGAGAGTATAACCGCTAGTCAGCTGGCAGATTTGTACATCTCCCGAATAGTGTCTCTCCATGGTGTTCCTTTGGAAATTAACTCGGATCGAGGAAGTCTTTTCACCTCTCGATTTTGGGAAAGCTTCCAAAATGCTATGGGAACCCGTCTCTCCTTCAGCACCGCTTTCCACCCTCAGTCAAGTGGTCAAGTGGAACGCGTCAACCAAATTCTAGAAGACATGCTTTGAGCCTCTGTCATTTCATTCGGAATGGACTGGGAGAAGTGCCTTCCATTTGCCGAATTCGCTTACAACAACAGCTATCAATCTAGCTTGGGTAAAGCCCCTTTTGAAGTTCTCTATGGACGACGATGTCGAACACCCCTTAACTGGTCAGAGACCGGGGAAAGACAATTCTTTGGCCCGGATATGATTCAGGAAGCAGAAGAACAAGTTCGCATCGTTCGTGAAAAGTTGAAAACAGCCCAATCTCGTCAAAAGAGTCAATATGACCGAAAACATAGGGCTATGACTTTCGAGGTTGACGAGAAGGCTTATCTTCGGGTCACCCCTCTGAAGGGAACCCATCGTTTCGGTATCAAAGGCAAATTGGCTCCTCGTTACATTGGACCTTTTCGCATTCTCGCCAAACGAGGAGAAGTTGCCTACCAGTTGGAACTACCTCCGCACCTCTCCAGAGTCCACGATGTCTTCCACGTTTCTCAACTCAGGCGTTGCTTCTCGGATCCTATCCGTGAAGTGGACCACGAAACGCTTGATCTCCAAGATAATCTTACATATCGAGAGTACCCCATTCGTATCCTCGATCAGGCCGAACGTACCACCCGACGTCATAATATCAAGTTTCTCAAAGTACAATGGTCGCACCATTCTGAGGATGAAGCAACTTGGGAAAGGGAGGATCGTCTTCGACTCGAGTATCCCGCCTTCTTCCCGGAGGAACCCAAATCTCGGGACGAGATTCTTTTGAGTGGGGGTGAGTTGTCACACCCTAGCTAGTCATGCATTAGAGTGTTGCATCATGTTTACTCTTTCATCAGAAACTTGAAATGGGGATGACAGAACCCCCAGTCCCCTCTGAAACCAACTAGGGTTTACTAAAATAATTTTCAATGAACCTGAAATGCCCTTCTAAAATGCCCATCATTTTTGTCTTGGTTCAGAACCTCTGCCAAAAGTGGTGCACATTTTCCTAGGCCATCTTAGGGTTTTTGAATTAATTCATAAATATTTGAATTTGGGCATTTAAAATTATATAAAATATTTAAATGCTCAAATACCTCCAAACTAAAATGTTTCATGTTGGAAATAATCCAACTATGGACCAGGAGTGATTTGGTGATTTTTGAAGTTGCCTAGGTATTTTATTAAATTCAACAAAGTTGCAGATATATTAAATAAAAACAGAAACAGAAAAAAGGGGGAAAGCTTACCTGGCGCCTGCCCCCGGCCCACCTGCCGGCCCAGCCCAGCACCGCTCCAGCGAGCTGCTTGCCGGCCAGGCAGGCAGGCAGGTGCCCGACGGCGACCGCGGCGTGCGCCACGCACCTGCTCGCCGCCTCGCCGCTCCCCTCGCCAGGTGACGTCGTGGATCGGCCTCCCTCTCTCCCCCGAACCCCCCAGACACCCCCTCTCCTCTCCAGCTCCTCCCCCTCGCACGCCCCAGCCATGGCCGACGCCATCGCCGCCACCCCCTCGCCGTAGCCACGCCCTCCGACCACCCCACGCCGTCTCACCGTGTCCAGGAGCTCCGCCGCTGTCCACTTCATCGAGCAGCCGAGCCCCGAGCGCTCGCAACGCCCGAGACCACCGCACCGACCTCGCCCGAGCTCACCGTCGCCGGAGATCCCCTTCAACGCCATCGTCGCTCCGGTCCATCTCCGGCCGCACCAGGGACTCCGTCGCACTCACTGTGAGCTTAGCCATCTTCCCCTCCCTTCCGTTCTTGCTCCCGAGCCGTGTAGCAACCTCCCGGAGCTCAACCGCACCCACCGCCGTGGACCTCGTCGCCGACGTGCTCCTGGTCATCCTCCGGCCACAAGATGGTGTCCATCTTGCTCACCGCGTCCCACAGCACCTAGCTAGCCACTCCACGAGCCTCACCGAACCCTCTAGCACCAAGTTCACCTCCGACCGAACCTCGATGGCCGCCAAAGTCGTCGCCGGCGCCAACTCCGGCCACCCCGACCCCAACGGACTCCGCCAAGAGCTACGGGTTGTCCTCAGCTCCACTCCGGTGGCCTCCGCGGTCCATTTAGTGGCCGAAATGGCCAAAACCACTTCCGCCGCCGCGTCGGGCTCACCGGCGGCTAAACGCAGGCAGCCGACTTTGACTTTGACCACGGGTGGGCCCTGGTTGACTCCCCTGAGTCAATGACAGGTGGGGCCCAGCCCTGTTAATTAAACATGATTAGTTTTAATCAAATTTTAATTAAAATAATCACCCTGACATGCGGGACCCACTGTCAGGTTTGACCCAGACCTGTTCCGTTGACCTGCTGACATCACACTGACGTCAGGCTGACGCAGTAATTCATTTTCTGGATTTAAATTAAATCAGGAAATTCCAGAATATTATTTAAACTTCAAAAATTCATAACTTTTATTCTGTAACTCCAAATTGGACAAATTATATATGAAAAATGATCAGAAAAATCCAATCTATCCATCTGTACTATTTTCACGCATGATCAAACAAGTTAAATTGATGTTTTAAGCAGAATAAGGAAAAGCACTTAAAGAGGCCATGTTTGAGTTTGAAATTTGAATCTTTGATTCAAATTTGTTCAAACCCCTCTGGTTTTAGTCGCATTAGCCCAACACACTCATATTGCCATGTTTCATGCATGCATCATATTGTTGCACATTGTTTGGTGATGCTTGTGTACCGATGTCCTTTGCGACAGGTTCTGTCCCCGAGGAGTACCGTGATTACCCTAACGAAGAACCGTATCAGTGCATCGAACCATCAGGCAAGCAACCAACCATTTGATCATATCGATACAATCCCATGTTCTCGCTCCTGCTCTCTTTTACTGCATTAAGACAACGCGTTTCAAACTGCTGTGTGCTACGGTAGTTGAACCCATTTCCTCTGCATGACCTGTCATTGCCACAGTAACTAGATGAAACCCTCTAGCATGTGTAGGAGTTGTTTGAGCCATATGTATGTGTTGTTCCTACCTTGCTATGCCTGCTATGCTTAGAGTCGTGTCAGGTCTGGTTCATCTGGGTGATGGCTAGAGTGAAATGATTATGTCGGTAATAAGAGTGGTGTGGTGAACACGATTTGGTAAAGGTATCGATGAGAGGCCATGTAGGAGTACATGGTGGGTTGTTTCATTGAAGCCGACCTTAAGCACTGAGATCTGTATGTGTGATTTAAGATACAGCTACTACCATGCATTGGGCCCTGAAATATGACCCCGCTCGACTTCTTATTCACCCTAGCTCTCTGTCCAGGAGTTGCAAGTAGTTTCTGGTGTTTGTAGCCTACTGGAGGCCGTGGACAGCGCTGACCGTAGGGGTGGGCTGTGATGCGGTAGGTACGTGGCACGGTGTACCGAATACCCGTTAGGTATCTCGGGAACCCTGTTCACATCGTTCGGGGCCGTATGGGAAACCTCGGCCAGACTCCCTGTGGATGGAACCTGAATAGGCGATAAACCTGGACTAGAGGCTTAAGTGTTTAGGTAGGTCGTGGTCTACACCCACGTCGGCTTTCGCTTGAAGTCTGCCGAGCACATGTCGTGTGCAGACGCTAAGTGGTGGAAACATGTATGAAGAAGTACACCCCTGCAGGGTTAACATGATCTATTCGAATAGCCGCGTCCGCGGTAAAGGACTACTTGGTTGCCTATACAGTTCATAGACAAGTAAATGGAAACTACTAAAAGCCTCAAGATAAGTGTGAGTGCCGAGGATGGCTCTTCCGTAGGAAGACGGAGGTGGATCCTCGGTAGTGTATTGAAGTGGTGAGTAGTGGACTCGTGTGCGCAAAACCATTTCAAGTTGGAGTATCGTAGGATAGCCTAGCCAAGAGTCAAAGCTGGCTTGCTGCAATAACTCCACCAACCCCTCTTGATACTATGCATGTATGTAGGATCTGATGTAAGTCTTGCTGAGTACCTTTGTACTCATGTTGCTATAATCTACATTTTTACAGAAGACGCTGCAACCCCTTCTGATGGGTTCTATGTAGACGTTGACATCAACGAGTAGGCTAAAGACCCAGGTGGTGACCCTGAGCTTGTGATGGACCACGTAGTATAGCTAGGCTTTCCAAGCCTCTTTTATTTTACTAGTTGTCTGTACCCAGACGATGTACTTCCGCTGCTGGCTTGTATGACTGTATGACTTGTATGTGGGTCGTGAGACCCGTACCTTTGTGAATGTTATGTATGGCTCCCTGAGCCTTAAATAAAGTACTTGTGTCATAGAGTCATGTTGTGATGCTTCGTTGTATTTGCACATATCGAGCATATTGTGTGTATGATTGAAATGCTTGGTATGTGTGGGATCTGACTA